>NW_024059775.1:0-31747 GCF_016432855.1 Salvelinus namaycush
CACACTCTGATAACATATAACCACACTCTGATAACATATAACCACACTCTGATAACATATAACCACACTCTGATAACATATAACCACACTCTGATAACATATAACCACACTCTGATAACAATATACCACACTCTGATAACATATAACCACACTCTGATAACATAACCACACTCTGATACATATAACCACACTCTGATAACATATAACCACACTCTGATGTTACAACATATAACTACACTCTGATACATATAACCACACTCTGATAACATATAACCACACTATGATGTTACAACATATAACTACACTCTGATGTTACAACATATAACCACACTCTGATAACATATAACCACACTCTGATAACATATAACCACACTCTGATAACATATAACCACACTCTGATGACATATAACCACACTCTGATGACATATAAACCACACTCTGATAACATATAACCACACTCTGATAACATATAACCACACTCTGATAACATATAACCACACTCTGATAACATATAACTACACTCTGATAACATATAACCACACTCTGATAACATATAACACACTCTGATAACATATAACCACACTCTGATGTTATAACATATAACCCACTCTGATGTTACAACATATAACCACACTCTGATAACATATAACCACACTCTGATAACATATAACCACACTCTGATAACATATAACCACACTCTGATAACATATAACCACACTCTGATGACATATAACCACACTCTGATAACATATAACCACACTCTGATAACATATAACCACACTCTGATAACATATAACCACACTCTGATAACATATAACCACACTCTGATAACATATAACCACACTCCGATAACATATAACCACACTCTGATAACATATAACCACACTCTGATGTTACAATATAACCACACTCTGATAAAATATAACCACACTCTGATAACATATAACCACACTCTGATGTTACAACATATAACCACACTCTGATAACATATAACCACACTCTGATACATATAACTACACTCTGATAACATATAACTACACTCTGATAACATATAACCACACTCTGATAACATATAACTACACTCTGATAACATATAACTACACTCTGATAACATATAACTACACTCTGATAACATATAACCACACTCTGATAACATATAACCACACTCTGATACCATATAACCACACTCTGATAACATATAACCACACTCTGATAACATATAACCACACTCTGATAACATATAACCCCACTCTGATAACATATAACCACACTCTGATAACATATAACCACACTCTGATGTTACAACATATAACCACACTCTGATACCATATAACCACACTCTGATAACATATAACCACACTCTGATAACATATAACCACACTCTGATGTTACAACATATAACCACACTCTGATAACATATAACCACACTCTGATGTTACAACATATAACCACACTCTGATAACATATAACCACACTCTGATAACATATAACCACACTCTGATAACATATAACCACACTCTGATAACATATAACCACACTCTGATAACATATAACTACACTCTGATAACATATAACCACACTCTGATAACATATAACCACACTCTGATAACATATAACCACACTCTGATACCATATAACCACACTCTGATAACATATAACCACACTCTGATGACATATAACCACACTCTGATAACATATAACCACACTCTGATAACATATAACCCCACTCTGATAACATATAACCACACTCTGATAACATATAACCACACTCTGATAACATATAACCACACTCTGATAACATATAACCACACTCTGATAACATATAACCACACTCTGATAACATATAACCACACTCTGATGTTACAACATATAACTACACTCTGATAACATATAACCACACTCTGATAACATATAACCACACTCTGATGTTACAACATATAACTACACTCTGATAACATATAACCACACTCTGATAACATATAACCACACTCTGATAACATATAACCACACTCTGATACCATATAACCACACTCTGATAACATATAACCACACTCTGATGACATATAACCACACTCTGATAACATATAACCACACTCTGATAACATATAACCACACTCTGATAACATATAACCACACTCTGATGTTACAACATATAACCACACTCTGATAACATATAACCACACTCTGATGTTACAACATATAACTACACTCTGATGTTACAACATATAACCACACTCTGATAACATATAACCACACTCTGATAACATGTAATCACACTCTGATAACATATAACCACACTCTGATAACATATAACCACACTCTGATAACATATAACCACACTCTGATAACATATAACCACACTCTGATGACATATAACCACACTCTGATAACATATAACCACACTCTGATGTTACAACATATAACCACACTCTGATGTTACAACATATAACCACACTCTGATAACATATAACCACACTCTGATAACATATAACCACACTCTGATAACATATAACCACACTCTGATGTTACAACATATAACCACACTCTGATACCATATAACCACACTCTGATAACATATAACCACACTCTGATAACATATAACCACACTCTGATAACATATAACCACACTCTGATACCATATAACCACACTCTGATGTTACAACATATAACCACACTCTGATGTTACAACATATAACCACACTCTGATAACATATAACCACACTCTGATAACATATAACCACACTCTGATAACATATAACCACACTCTGATAACATATAACCACACTCTGATACCATATAACCACACTCTGATAACATATAACCACACTGTGATGTTACAATATATAACCACACTCTGATAACATATAACCACACTCTGATACCATATAACCACACTCTGATAACATATAACCACACTCTGATAACATATAACCACACTCTGATAACATATAACTACACTCTGATAACATATAACCACACTCTGATAACATATAACCACACTCTGATAACATATAACCACACTCTGATACCATATAACCACACTCTGATAACATATAACCACACTCTGATGTTACAACATATAACCACACTCTGATGTTACAACATATAACCACACTCTGATAACATATAACCACACTCTGATAACATATAACCACACTCTGATAACATATAACCACACTCTGATAACATATAACCACACTCTGATAACATATAACCACACTCTGATAACATATAACCACACTCTGATAACATATAACCACACTCTGATAACATATAACCACACTCTGATAACATATAACCACACTCTGATAACATATAACCACACTCTGATACCATATAACCACACTCTGATAACATATAACCACACTCTGATGTTACAACATATAACTACACTCTGATAACATATAACCACACTCTGATAACATATAACCACACTATGATGTTACAACATATAACTACACTCTGATGTTACAACATATAACCACACTCTGATAACATATAACCACACTCTGATAACATATAACCACACTCTGATAACATATAACCACACTCTGATGACATATAACCACACTCTGATGACATATAACCACACTCTGATAACATATAACCACACTCTGATAACATATAACCACACTCTGATAACATATAACCACACTCTGATAACATATAACTACACTCTGATAACATATAACCACACTCTGATAACATATAACCACACTCTGATAACATATAACCACACTCTGATGTTATAACATATAACCACACTCTGATGTTACAACATATAACCACACTCTGATAACATATAACCACACTCTGATAACATATAACCACACTCTGATAACATATAACCACACTCTGATAACATATAACCACACTCTGATGACATATAACCACACTCTGATAACATATAACCACACTCTGATAACATATAACCACACTCTGATAACATATAACCACACTCTGATAACATATAACCACACTCTGATAACATATAACCACACTCCGATAACATATAACCACACTCTGATAACATATAACCACACTCTGATGTTACAATATATAACCACACTCTGATAACATATAACCACACTCTGATAACATATAACCACACTCTGATGTTACAACATATAACCACACTCTGATAACATATAACCACACTCTGATAACATATAACTACACTCTGATAACATATAACTACACTCTGATAACATATAACCACACTCTGATAACATATAACTACACTCTGATAACATATAACTACACTCTGATAACATATAACTACACTCTGATAACATATAACCACACTCTGATAACATATAACCACACTCTGATACCATATAACCACACTCTGATAACATATAACCACACTCTGATAACATATAACCACACTCTGATAACATATAACCCCACTCTGATAACATATAACCACACTCTGATAACATATAACCACACTCTGATGTTACAACATATAACCACACTCTGATACCATATAACCACACTCTGATAACATATAACCACACTCTGATAACATATAACCACACTCTGATGTTACAACATATAACCACACTCTGATAACATATAACCACACTCTGATGTTACAACATATAACCACACTCTGATAACATATAACCACACTCTGATAACATATAACCACACTCTGATAACATATAACCACACTCTGATAACATATAACCACACTCTGATACCATATAACCACACTCTGATACCATATAACCACACTCTGATAACATATAACCACACTCTGATAACATATAACCACACTCTGATAACATATAACCACACTCTGATAACATATAACCACACTCTGATAACATATAACCACACTCTGATAACATATAACCACACTCAGATACCATATAACCACACTCTGATAACATATAACCACACTCTGATGTTACAACATATAACTACACTCTGATAACATATAACCACACTCTGATAACATATAACCACACTCTGATAACATATAACTACACTCTGATAACATATAACCACACTCTGATAACATATAACCACACTCTGATGTTACAACATATAACTACACTCTGATAACATATAACCACACTCTGATAACATATAACCACACTCTGATAACATATAACCACACTCTGATAACATATAACCACACTCTGATAACATATAACCACACTCTGATAACATATAACCACACTCTGATAACATATAACCACACTCTGATAACATATAACCACACTCTGATAACATATAACTACACTCTGATAACATATAACCACACTCTGATGTTACAACATATAACCACACTCTGATGTTACAACATATAACTACACTCTGTTACAACATATAACCACACTCTGATACAACATATAACCACACTCTGATAACATATAACCACACTCTGATAACATATAACCACAATCTGATAACATATAACCACACTCTGATGACATATAACCACACTCTGATGACATATAACCACACTCTGATGACATATAACCACACTCTGATAACATATAACCACACTCTGATAACATATAACCACACTCTGATAACATATAACCACACTCTGATAACATATAACCACACTCTGATAACATATAACCACACTCTGATAACATATAACCACACTCTGATAACATATAACCACACTCTGATAACATATAACTACACTCTGATAACATATAACCACACTCTGATAACATATAACCACACTCTGATGTTACAATATATAACCACACTCTGATACCATATAACCACACTCTGATAACATATAACCACACTCTGATGTTACAATATATAACCACACTCTGATACCATATAACCACACTCTGATAACATATAACCACACTCTGATGTTACAATATATAACCACACTCTGATACCATATAACCACACTCTGATACCATATAACCACACTCTGATAACATATAACCACACTCTGATAACATATAACCACACTCTGATAACATATAACCACACTCTGATAACATATAACTACACTCTGATAACATATAACTACACTCTGATAACATATAACCACACTCTGATAACATATAACCACACTCTGATAACATATAACCACACTCTGATAACATATAACCACACTCTGATAACATATAACCACACTCTGATAACATATAACCACACTCTGATAACATATAACCACACTCTGATGACATATAACCACACTCTGATGACATATAACTACACTCTGATAACATATAACCACACTCTGATAACATATAACCACACTCTGATAACATATAACCACACTCTGGTGTTACAACATATAACCACACTCTGATAACATATAACCACACTCTGATAACATATAACCACACTCTGATGTTATAACATATAACCACACTCTGATGTTACAACATATAACCACACTCTGATGTTACAACATATAACCACACTCTGATAACATATAACCACACTCTGATGTTACAACATATAACTACACTCTGATAACATATAACTACACTCTGATACCATATAACCACACTCTGATAACATATAACCACACTCTGATAACATATAACCACACTCTGATAACATATAACCACACTCTGATAACATATAACCACACTCTGATGTTATAACATATAACCACACTCTGATGTTACAACATATAACCACACTCTGATGTTACAACATATAACCACACTCTGATAACATATAACCACACTCTGATGTTACAACATATAACTACACTCTGATAACATATAACTATACTCTGATACCATATAACTACACTCTGATACCATATAACCACACTCTGATACCATATAACCACACTCTGATAACATATAACCACACTCTGATAACATATAACTACACTCTGATAACATATAACTACACTCTGATACCATATAACTACACTCTGATAACATATAACTACACTCTGATACCATATAACCACACTCTGATACCATATAACCACACTCTGATAACATATAACCCCACTCTGATAACATATAACCACACTCTGATAACATATAACCACACTCTGATGTTATAACATATAACCACACTCTGATGTTACAACATATAACCACACTCTGATGTTACAACATATAACCACACTCTGATAACATATAACCACACTCTGATGTTACAACATATAACTACACTCTGATAACATATAACTACACTCTGATACCATATAACCACACTCTGATAACATATAACCACACTCTGATAACATATAACCACACTCTGATAACATATAACCACACTCTGATAACATATAACCACACTCTGATGTTATAACATATAACCACACTCTGATGTTACAACATATAACCACACTCTGATGTTACAACATATAACCACACTCTGATAACATATAACCACACTCTGATGTTACAACATATAACTACACTCTGATAACATATAACTACACTCTGATACCATATAACTACACTCTGATACCATATAACCACACTCTGATACCATATAACCACACTCTGATAACATATAACCACACTCTGATAACATATAACTACACTCTGATAACATATAACTACACTCTGATACCATATAACTACACTCTGATAACATATAACTACACTCTGATACCATATAACCACACTCTGATACCATATAACCACACTCTGATAACATATAACCACACTCTGATGTTACAACATATAACTACACTCTGATAACATATAACCACACTCTGATAACATATAACTACACTCTGATAACATATAACTACACTCTGATAACATATAACTACACTCTGATAACATATAACCACACTCTGATAACATATAACTACACTCTGATAACATATAACTACACTCTGATACCATATAACTACACTCTGATAACATATAACTACACTCTGATACCATATAACCACACTCTGATACCATATAACCACACTCTGATACCATATAACCACACTCTGATGTTACAACATATAACCACACTCTGATGTTACAACATATAACCACACTCTGATAACATATAACCACACTCTGATGTTACAACATATAACTACACTCTGATAACATATAACTATACTCTGATACCATATAACTACACTCTGATACCATATAACCACACTCTGATACCATATAACCACACTCTGATAACATATAACCACACTCTGATAACATATAACTACACTCTGATAACATATAACTACACTCTGATACCATATAACTACACTCTGATAACATATAACTACACTCTGATACCATATAACCACACTCTGATACCATATAACCACACTCTGATAACATATAACCCCACTCTGATAACATATAACCACACTCTGATAACATATAACCACACTCTGATGTTATAACATATAACCACACTCTGATGTTACAACATATAACCACACTCTGATGTTACAACATATAACCACACTCTGATAACATATAACCACACTCTGATGTTACAACATATAACTACACTCTGATAACATATAACTACACTCTGATACCATATAACCACACTCTGATAACATATAACCACACTCTGATAACATATAACCACACTCTGATAACATATAACCAGACTCTGATAACATATAACCACACTCTGATGTTATAACATATAACCACACTCTGATGTTACAACATATAACCACACTCTGATGTTACAACATATAACCACACTCTGATAACATATAACCACACTCTGATGTTACAACATATAACTACACTCTGATAACATATAACTACACTCTGATACCATATAACTACACTCTGATACCATATAACCACACTCTGATACCATATAACCACACTCTGATAACATATAACCACACTCTGATAACATATAACTACACTCTGATAACATATAACTACACTCTGATAACATATAACTACACTCTGATACCATATAACTACACTCTGATAACATATAACTACACTCTGATACCATATAACCACACTCTGATACCATATAACCACACTCTGATAACATATAACCACACTCTGATGTTACAACATATAACTACACTCTGATAACATATAACCACACTCTGATAACATATAACTACACTCTGATAACATATAACTACACTCTGATAACATATAACTACACTCTGATAACATATAACCACACTCTGATAACATATAACTACACTCTGATAACATATAACTACACTCTGATACCATATAACTACACTCTGATAACATATAACTACACTCTGATACCATATAACCACACTCTGATACCATATAACCACACTCTGATACCATATAACCACACTCTGATGTTACAACATATAACTACACTCTGATAACATATAACCACACTCTGATAACATATAACCACACTCTGATAACATATAACCACACTCTGATGTTACAACATATAACCACACTCTGATGTTACAACATATAACCACACTCTGATAACATATAACCACACTCTGATAACATATAACCACACTCTGATGTTACTTACTTGGTTCTTTTCTCAACTGAGTTAACTCAGAACATTAAAACTAGCGTGAGCCCAACATAGTAGAAGCTAACTCAGAACATTAAAACTAGCCGTGTACAGCTTTTTGTGGCCAAACTGGTATTACTCCTCTTGTATAGGAAAAGGGCACTCTGCTAAGTAAATACCATAAATAATCTGTGTCATATTAGTGTTGAATGACAATGTTTTTGTGTTCCAGTCCCAGACCCCTCCAGGAGATTCCTCCCTTCCTGTGTCCGGACCGTAACAAGGTCAACTTCATCCCTAAGAGCGGCTCAGCCTTCTGCCTGGTCAGCATCCTGAAGCCCCTGTTGCCCGCCCCAGAGCTCAGCTTCAGATCAGGGGTTGGCCTCCGCAGCCTGTCCCCCAGCTTGGTGCCTCTGGGTGGGGTTGGCCTGCGCAGTCTGTCCCCTTCCATGATGCCTCTAGGTGGGGTGGGCCTCCGTAGCATGTCCCCTTCCCTAGGGGTATCCTGGGGCACCAGCACGGTCCACCAGCAACCCTGCCTGCCCAGACACCTGGAGGAACCAGAGAGCTAGAGCTCCACACTTCTGCCCTGGAGGACAGACTGCTGAATAACATAACAGTCAGATGAACATAATAAACATAATACCCTGCTGCTCGAGACGTCTTCGACATGCTAACTCCCCTGGTCATAACTGTCCCCTGGTTCTACCTGGTCATTCTAACTCCACCCACTGGTCCTACCTGGTCCCAACGTTCCACTGATCCTATGTACTGAGAGGATACAGGAAATACTTTTTATTTTCATCGCATTAAACCACGAAACCACATTTTTAAATCGTTATTATGTATCTTGAATTAAGATGTCTTCCAGTGTGAAGCTGTGTGGTTTCCATGGTTATCCAAGCTGTGTGGTTTCCATGGTTATCCAAGCTGTGTGGTTTCCATGGTGATCCAGGCTGTGTGGTTTCCGCGGTGATCTGGGCTCAGAGATATCGTAGCAAAACTAAGATTGGGGGACGAAAGAAAAACAATAATGTGCCTGAAGACCTGTCTCGTGGTGTCTGTCCAGTGTTCTGCTTTGTCTGCCTCCTCTCGCTCTCTCTCATTCCCTCCCTCCTTTCCTCCCTCCCTCCCTTCATCCCTCCCCTTTCCTCCCTTTCATTTAAGGTTGGTTAGGGGTCATTTAAGGTTGGTTAGGGGTCATTTAAGGTTGGTTAGGGGGTTAGGGGCCATTTAAGGCTGATTAGGGGTCATTTAAGGTTGGTTAGGGGTCATATAAGGTTGGTTAGGGGGTTAGGGGCCATTTAAGGCTGGTTAGGGGTAATTTAAGGTTGGTTAGGGGGTTATGAGTAATTTAAGGTTGGTTAGTGGTCATTTAAGGTTGGTTAGGGGTCATTTAAGGTTGGTTAGGGGCATTTAAGGTTGGTTAGGGGTCATTTAAGGTTGGTTAGGGGGTTAGGGGCTATTTAAGGTTGGTTAGGGGTCATTTAAGGTTGGTTAGGGGGTTAGGGGCCATTTAAGGCTGGTTAGGGGTAATTTAAGGTTGGTTAGGGGTCATTTAAGGTTGGCTAGGGGGTTAGGGGTAATTTAAGGTTGGTTGGGGGTAATTTCAGGTTGGTTAGGGGTCATTTAAGGTTGGCTAGGGGGTTAGGGGTAATTTAAGGTTGGTTATGGGTCATTTAAGGTTGGTTAGGGGGTTAGGGGCTATTTAAGGTTGGTTAGGGGTCATTTAAGGTTGGTTAGGGGTCATTTAAGGTTGGTTAGGGGTCATTTAAGGTTGGTTAGGGGGTTAGGGGCTATTTAAGGTTGGTTAGGGGTCATTTAAGGTTGGTTAGGGGGTTAGGGGCTATTTAAGGTTGGTTAGGGGTCATTTAAGGTTGGTTAGGGGTCATTTAAGGTTGGTTAGGGGGTTAGGGGCCATTTAAGGCTGGTTAGGGGTCATTTAAGGTTGGTTAGGGGGTTAGGGTAACTTACTTAGGGTTCGGTTACTCAACTAGAATTAGGGCTCTATTCAATCTGGACGGCTGAAGCGTTACAGACCGTGTGATAGAAATGTAAAGGTCATTTCCCATTGAGCCGACATATGCGGCGTTTACCGTGAATGCAGTCTCCGCTAACACAGGAACATCGCCTTCACATTTCTATCAGGTGGTAAAGTTGAACTTCAGCCATACAGATTGAATAGAGCCCTTAGGGTCGCCAGGAGTTTTGGTGGTTATTACTAAGAGCTCAGAATGTATCCCGGTTAGGGCTCTAAACGCTCTACATAACAGTACAGACTTCTAAACTACCAGTCGACTCAACAGAGAAATGCTCTTCTGTCAAAGTAGATGTTAATATTGGAGATGATATTAGGTCCTGTTTTACAACCTGTAGCAGTAGAGATGGGGTTTCCTGTTAAAGGTCAACTTTGGACACGAAAAAACAGTCCAACTCTGCATCTTTCCCAATTTTCTAAACATAAATGGGGTGTGCCTTTGGTGGCACATCAGTGTCATTCTAGTCAGGTGTGCATATGACCAACGTACAGTTGGAGTCGGAAGTTTACGTACACCTTAGCCAAATACATTTAAACTCAGTATTTCACAATTCCTAACATTTAATCCTAGTAAAAAGTCCCTGTCTTAGGTCAGTTAGGATCACCACTTTATTTTAAGAATGTGAACTGTCAGAATAATAGTAGAGAGAATGATTTATTTCAGCTTTTATTTCTTTCATCACATTCCCAGTGGTTCAGAAGTTTACATACACTCAATTAGTATTTGGTAGCATTGCCTTTAAATTGTTTAACTTTGGTCAAATGTTTCAGGTAGCCTTCCACAAGCTTCCCACATTAAGTTGGGTGAATTTTGGCCCATTCCTCCTGACAGAGCTGGTGTAACTGAGTCAGGTACAAACAATAGTACGCAAGTATAAACACCATGGGACCACGCAGCCGGCCTCCTTGCTCGCACACACTTTTTTAGTTCTGCACACAAATGTTCTATAGGATTGAGGTCAGGGCTTTGTGATGGCCACTCCAATACCTTGACTTTGTTGTCCTTAAGCCATTTTGTCACAACTTTGGAAGTATGCTTGGGGTCATTGTCCATTTGGAAGACCCATTTGCAACCAAGCTTTAACTTCCTGACTGATGTCTTGAGATGTTGCTTCAATATATCCACATAATTTTCCTACCATCTATTTTGTGAAGTGCACCAGTCCCTCCTGCAGCAAAGCACCCCCACAACATGATGCTGCCACCCCCGTGCTTCACAGTTGGGATGGTGTTCTTCGGCTTGCAAGCATCCCCCTTTTTCCACCAAACATAATGATGGTCATTATGGCCAAACAGCTCTATTTTTGTTTCATCAGACCAGAGGACATTTCTCCAAAAAGTACAATCTTTGTCCCCGTGTGCAGCTGCAAACCGTAGTCTGGTTTTTTTATGGCAGTTTTGGAGCAGTGGCTTCTTCCTTGCTGAGCGGCCTTTCAGGTTATGTCGATATAGGACTCATTTTAATGTGGATATAGATACTTTTGTACCCGTTTCCTCCAGCATCTTCACAAGGTCCTTTGCTGTTGTTCTCGGGTTGATTTGCACTTTTTGCACCAAAGTACATTTATCTCTAGGTCTCCTTCCTGAGCGGTATGACGGCTGCGTGGTCCCATGGTGTTTATACTTGCCTACTATTGTTTGTACAGATGAATGTGGAACCTTCAGGCGTTTGGAAATTGCTCCCAAGGATGAACCAGACTTGTGGAGGTCTACAATTTTTTTTCTGAGGTCTTGGCTGATTTCTTTAGATTTTTCATAATGTCAAGCAAAGAGGCCTTTGAAGGTTGGCCTCCAAATACATCCACAGGTACACCTCCAATTGACTCAAATTATGTCAATTAGCCTATCCGAAGCTTCTAAAGCCATGACATCATTTTCTGGGATTTTCCAAGCTGTTTAAAGGCACAGTCAACTTAGTGTATGTAAACTTCTGACCTACTGGAATTGTGATACAGTGAGTTATAAATGAAATAATCTATCTGTATACAATTGTTGGAAAAATGACTTGTGTCATGCACAAAGTAGATGTCCTAACCGACTTGCTAAAACTATAGTTTGTTAACAAGAAATTTGTGGAGTGGTTGAAAAATGAGTTTTAATGACTCCAACCTAAGTGTATGTAAACTTCGACTTCAACTGTAGCTAGTTCATTAGCTAAGCTAGCCACTGTAGCTAGTTTGTTAGCTAAGCTAGCCACTGTAGCTAGTTCGTTAGCTAAGCTAGCCACTGTAGCTAGTTTGTTAGCTAAGCCAGCCACTGTAGCTAGTTTGTTAGCTAAGCCAGCCACTGTAGCTAGTTTGTTAGCTAAGCTAGCCACTATAGCTAGTTCGTTAGCTAAGCTAGCCACTGTAGCTAGTTCATTGGCTAAGCCATCCACTGTAGCTAGTTTGTTTGCTAAGCTAGCCACTATAGCTAGTTCGTTAGCTAAGCTAGCCACTATAGCTAGTTCGTTAGCTAAGCTAGCCACTATAGCTAGTTCGTTAGCTAAGCTAGCCACTGTAGCTAGCCAGTAACTCCTCCAGTATGTGTTGACATCATTTCACAGGATTTGTTTTTGGAGATCGGAAAGAAATGGCACATCTGTAGCCATATATCTTATTTAGCCATTTTTTTAAAGCAATAAATGACCATGTATGATGGTGCATTGATCAGTTATACTGTTTAAAATACATTATTTTCGCGCTTTTGCCCAAAATCGACCTTCAAATGTATTGGCAGAGATGTCCACCGGGGTAGACTGGAGGGGATGGGAGGTGAGTTGGTAATGAAATACTCAACTTGATGACAAATAAATACTTTTAAAGAAACGCACAAATGGAAAAACATCTCAAATAACAGTTTAATAAAGTTCCTTCAACATGTCTGCTGATAACAGCCCTGTTTCATCCCAAGACGTTACATACATCTTCGTTACATACATCCCCGTTTCATCCTATGACGTTACATACATCTTCGTTACATACATCCCCGTTTCATCCTATGACGTTACATACATCCTTTAAGTGAAATAAAAGGCAAAGTTGAATAAAATAAAGCATTTGTGATTGATATACATTCTTGTCTGTATGTACAGTGCATTCGGAAAGTATTCAGACCCCTTCGTTTTTTCCACATATTGTTACGTTACAGCCTTATTCTAAAAATTGTTTAAATTCATTTTTTCCTTATCAGTCTACACACAATACCCCATAATGACAAAGGGAAAATAGATTTTTAGAAATGTTTTCACATGAATTAAAAATAAGAAACAGAAATAGTAGTACAGTATAAATCCTACCTGCTAAAGGGGCTGTATGGTAGTATTAGCAGTACAGTACAGTAGTACAGTATAAATCCTACCTGCTAAAGGGGCTGTATGGTAGTATTAGCAGTACAGTACAGTACAGTATAAATCCTACCTGCTGAAGGGGCTGTATGGTAGTATTAGCAGTACAGTACAGTACAGTATAAATCCTACCTGCTGAAGGGGCTGTATGGTAGTATTAGCAGTACAGTACAGTAGTACAGTATAAATCCTACCTGCTGAAGGGGCTGTATGGTAGTATTAGCAGTACAGTACAGTACAGTATAAATCCTACCTGCTGAAGGGGCTGTATGGTAGTATTAGCAGTACAGTACAGTACAGTATAAATCCTACCTGCTAAATGGGCTGTATGGTAGTATTAGCAGTACAGTACAGTATAAATCCTACCTGCTAAAGGGGCTGTATGGTAGTATTAGCAGTACAGTACAGTATAAATCCTACCTGCTAAAGGGGCTGTATGGTAGTATTAGCAGTACAGTACAGTATAAATCCTACCTGCTGAAGGGGCTGTATGGTAGTATTAGCAGTACAGTACAGTATAAATCCTACCTGCTGAAGGGGCTGTATGGTAGTATTAGCAGTACAGTACAGTATAAATCCTACCTGCTGAAGGGGCTGTATGGTAGTATTAGCAGTACAGTACAGTATAAATCCTACCTGCTGAAGGGGCTGTATGGTAGTATTAGCAGTACAGTACAGTATAAATCCTACCTGCTGAAGGGGCTGTATGGTAGTATTAGCAGTACAGTACAGTACAGTATAAATCCTACCTGCTGAAGGGGCTGTATGGTAGCATTAGCAGTACAGTACAGTATAAATCCTACCTGCTGAAGGGGCTGTATGGTAGTATTAGCAGTACAGTACAGTACAGTATAAATCCTACCTGCTAAAGGGGCTGTATGGTAGTATTAGCAGTACAGTACAGTATAAATCCTACCTGCTAAAGGGGCTGTATGGTAGTATTAGCAGTACAGTAGTACAGTATAAATCCTACCTGCTAAAGGGGCTGTATGGTAGTATTAGCAGTACAGTAGTACAGTATAAATCCTACCTGCTAAAGGGGCTGTATGGTAGTATTAGCAGTACAGTACAGTACAGTATAAATCCTACCTGCTAAAGGGGCTGTATGGTAGTATTAGCAGTACAGTACAGTACAGTATAAATCCTACCTGCTGAAGGGGCTGTATGGTAGTATTAGCAGTACAGTACAGTACAGTATAAATCCTACCTGCTAAAGGGGCTGTATGGTAGTATTAGCAGTACAGTACAGTATAAATCCTACCTGCTGAAGGGGCTGTATGGTAGTATTAGCAGTACAGTACAGTATAAATCCTACCTGCTGAAGGGGCTGTATGGTAGTATTAGCAGTACAGTACAGTACAGTATAAATCCTACCTGCTGAAGGGGCTGTATGGTAGTATTAGCAGTACAGTACAGTATAAATCCTACCTGCTGAAGGGGCTGTATGGTAGTATTAGCAGTACAGTACAGTAGTACAGTACAGTATAAATCCTACCTGCTGAAGGGGCTGTATGGTAGTATTAGCAGTACAGTACAGTATAAATCCTACCTGCTGAAGGGGCTGTATGGTAGTATTAGCAGTACAGTACAGTATAAATCCTACCTGCTGAAGGGGCTGTATGGTAGTATTAGCAGTACAGTACAGTATAAATCCTACCTGCTGAAGGGGCTGTATGGTAGTATTAGCAGTACAGTACAGTATAAATCCTACCTGCTGAAGGGGCTGTATGGTAGTATTAGCAGTACAGTACAGTATAAATCCTACCTGCTGAAGGGGCTGTATGGTAGTATTAGCAGTACAGTACAGTACAGTATAAATCCTACCTGCTAAAGGGGCTGTATGGTAGTATTAGCAGTACAGTACAGTACAGTATAAATCCTACCTGCTGAAGGGGCTGTATGGTAGTATTAGCAGTACAGTACAGTATAAATCCTACCTGCTGAAGGGGCTGTATGGTAGCATTAGCAGTACAGTACAGTATAAATCCTACCTGCTAAAGGGGCTGTATGGTAGTATTAGCAGTACAGTACAGTATAAATCCTACCTGCTGAAGGGGCTGTATGGTAGTATTAGCAGTACAGTACAGTACAGTATAAATCCTACCTGCTGAAGGGGCTGTATGGTAGCATTAGCAGTACAGTACAGTATAAATCCTACCTGCTGAAGGGGCTGTATGGTAGTATTAGCAGTACAGTACAGTACAGTATAAATCCTACCTGCTAAAGGGGCTGTATGGTAGTATTAGCAGTACAGTACAGTATAAATCCTACCTGCTAAAGGGGCTGTATGGTAGTATTAGCAGTACAGTAGTACAGTATAAATCCTACCTGCTAAAGGGGCTGTATGGTAGTATTAGCAGTACAGTAGTACAGTATAAATCCTACCTGCTAAAGGGGCTGTATGGTAGTATTAGCAGTACAGTACAGTACAGTATAAATCCTACCTGCTAAAGGGGCTGTATGGTAGTATTAGCAGTACAGTACAGTACAGTATAAATCCTACCTGCTGAAGGGGCTGTATGGTAGTATTAGCAGTACAGTACAGTACAGTATAAATCCTACCTGCTAAAGGGGCTGTATGGTAGTATTAGCAGTACAGTACAGTATAAATCCTACCTGCTGAAGGGGCTGTATGGTAGTATTAGCAGTACAGTACAGTATAAATCCTACCTGCTGAAGGGGCTGTATGGTAGTATTAGCAGTACAGTACAGTACAGTATAAATCCTACCTGCTGAAGGGGCTGTATGGTAGTATTAGCAGTACAGTACAGTATAAATCCTACCTGCTGAAGGGGCTGTATGGTAGTATTAGCAGTACAGTACAGTAGTACAGTACAGTATAAATCCTACCTGCTGAAGGGGCTGTATGGTAGTATTAGCAGTACAGTACAGTATAAATCCTACCTGCTGAAGGGGCTGTATGGTAGTATTAGCAGTACAGTACAGTATAAATCCTACCTGCTGAAGGGGCTGTATGGTAGTATTAGCAGTACAGTACAGTATAAATCCTACCTGCTGAAGGGGCTGTATGGTAGTATTAGCAGTACAGTACAGTACAGTATAAATCCTACCTGCTAAAGGGGCTGTATGGTAGTATTAGCAGTACAGTACAGTACAGTATAAATCCTACCTGCTGAAGGGGCTGTATGGTAGTATTAGCAGTACAGTACAGTATAAATCCTACCTGCTGAAGGGGCTGTATGGTAGCATTAGCAGTACAGTACAGTATAAATCCTACCTGCTAAAGGGGCTGTATGGTAGTATTAGCAGTACAGTACAGTATAAATCCTACCTGCTGAAGGGGCTGTATGGTAGTATTAGCAGTACAGTACAGTAGTACAGTATAAATCCTACCTGCTAAAGGGGCTGTATGGTAGTATTAGCAGTACAGTACAGTACAGTATAAATCCTACCTGCTAAAGGGGCTGTATGGTAGTATTAGCAGTACAGTAGTACAGTATAAATCCTACCTGCTGAAGGGGCTGTATGGTAGTATTAGCAGTACAGTACAGTATAAATCCTACCTGCTGAAGGGGCTGTATGGTAGTATTAGCAGTACAGTAGTACAGTATAAATCCTACCTGCTGAAGGGGCTGTATGGTAGTATTAGCAGTACAGTAGTACAGTATAAATCCTACCTGCTGAAGGGGCTGTATGGTAGTATTAGCAGTACAGTACAGTAGTACAGTATAAATCCTACCTGCTAAAGGGGCTGAATGGTAGTATTAGCAGTACAGTACAGTAGTACAGTATAAATCCTACCTGCTAAAGGGGCTGTATGGTAGTATTAGCAGTACAGTACAGTATAAATCCTACCTGCTGAAGGGGCTGTATGGTAGTATTAGCAGTACAGTACAGTAGTACAGTATAAATCCTACCTGCTAAAGGGGCTGTATGGTAGTATTAGCAGTACAGTACAGTATAAATCCTACCTGCTGAAGGGGCTGTATGGTAGTATTAGCAGTACAGTAGTACAGTATAAATCCTACCTGCTGAAGGGGCTGTATGGTAGTATTAGCAGTACAGTAGTACAGTATAAATCCTACCTGCTAAAGGGGCTGTATGGTAGTATTAGCAGTACAGTACAGTAGTACAGTATAAATCCTACCTGCTGAAGGGGCTGTATGGTAGTATTAGCAGTACAGTACAGTAGTACAGTATAAATCCTACCTGCTAAAGGGGCTGTATGGTAGCATTAGTAGTACAGTACAGTAGTACAGTATAAATCCTACCTGCTGAAGGGGCTGTATGGTAGTATTAGCAGTACAGTACAGTAGTACAGTATAAATCCTACCTGCTAAAGGGGCTGTATGGTAGCATTAGCAGTACAGTACAGTATAAATCCTACCTGCTAAAGGGGCTATATGGTAGCATTAGCAGTACAGTAGTACAGTATAAATCCTACCTGCTAAAGGGGCTGTATGGTAGTATTAGCAGTACAGTACAGCAGTACAGTATAAATCCTACCTGCTAAAGGGGCTGTATGGTAGCATTAGCAGTACAGTACAGTATAAATCCTACCTGCTAAAGGGGCTGTATGGTAGTATTAGCAGTACAGTGCAGTAGTACAGTATAAATCCTACCTGCTGAAGGGGCTGTATGGTAGTATTAGCAGTACAGTACAGTAGTACAGTATAAATCCTACCTGCTAAAGGGGCTGTATGGTAGTATTAGCAGTACAGTACAGTATAAATCCTACCTGCTAAAGGGGCTGTATGGTAGTATTAGCAGTACAGTACAGTATAAATCCTACCTGCTAAAGGGGCTGTATGGTAGCATTAGCAGTACAGTACAGTATAAATCCTACCTGCTGAAGGGGCTGTATGGTAGTATTAGCAGTACAGTACAGTAGTACAGTATAAATCCTACCTGCTGAAGGGGCTGTATGGTAGTATTAGCAGTACAGTACAGTAGTACAGTACAGTATAAATCCTACCTGCTAAAGGGGCTGTATGGTAGTATTAGCAGTACAGTACAGTAGTACAGTACAGTATAAATCCTACCTGCTAAAGGGGCTGTATGGTAGTATTAGCAGTACAGTACAGTAGTACAGTATAAATCCTACCTGCTGAAGGGGCTGTATGGTAGTATTAGCAGTACAGTACAGTATAAATCCTACCTGCTAAAGGGGCTGTATGGTAGTATTAGCAGTACAGTACAGTATAAATCCTACCTGCTGAAGGGGCTGTATGGTAGTATTAGCAGTACAGTACAGTAGTACAGTATAAATCCTACCTGCTGAAGGGGCTGTATGGTAGTATTAGCAGTACAGTACAGTAGTACAGTATAAATCCTACCTGCTAAAGGGGCTGTATGGTAGTATTAGCAGTACAGTAGTACAGTATAAATCCTACCTGCTGAAGGGGCTGTATGGTAGTATTAGCAGTACAGTACAGTAGTACAGTATAAATCCTACCTGCTGAAGGGGCTGTATGGTAGTATTAGCAGTACAGTACAGTAGTACAGTATAAATCCTACCTGCTAAAGGGGCTGTATGGTAGTATTAGCAGTACAGTAGTACAGTATAAATCCTACCTGCTGAAGGGGCTGTATGGTAGTATTAGCAGTACAGTACAGTAGTACAGTATAAATCCTACCTGCTAAAGGGGCTGTATGGTAGTATTAGCAGTACAGTAGTACAGTATAAATCCTACCTGCTGAAGGGGCTGTATGGTAGTATTAGCAGTACAGTACAGTAGTACAGTATAAATCCTACCTGCTGAAGGGGCTGTATGGTAGTATTAGCAGTACAGTACAGTAGTACAGTATAAATCCTACCTGCTAAAGGGGCTGTATGGTAGTATTAGCAGTACAGTAGTACAGTATAAATCCTACCTGCTGAAGGGGCTGTATGGTAGTATTAGCAGTACAGTACAGTAGTACAGTATAAATCCTACCTGCTGAAGGGGCTGTATGGTAGTATTAGCAGTACAGTAGTACAGTATAAATCCTACCTGCTAAAGGGGCTGTATGGTAGTATTAGCAGTACAGTACAGTACAGTATAAATCCTACCTGCTAAAGGGGCTGTATGGTAGTATTAGCAGTACAGTAGTACAGTATAAATCCTACCTGCTGAAGGGGCTGTATGGTAGCATTAGCAGTACAGTAGTACAGTATAAATCCTACCTGCTAAAGGGGCTGTATGGTAGCATTAGCAGTACAGTACAGTAGTACAGTATAAATCCTACCTGCTAAAGGGGCTGTATGGTAGTATTAGCAGTACAGTACAGTACAGTATAAATCCTACCTGCTAAAGGGGCTGTATGGTAGTATTAGCAGTACAGTAGTACAGTATAAATCCTACCTGCTGAAGGGGCTGTATGGTAGCATTAGCAGTACAGTAGTACAGTATAAATCCTACCTGCTAAAGGGGCTGTATGGTAGCATTAGCAGTACAGTAGTACAGTATAAATCCTACCTGCTGAAGGGGCTGTATGGTAGTATTAGCAGTACAGTACAGTAGTACAGTATAAATCCTACCTGCTGAAGGGGCTGTATGGTAGTATTAGCAGTACAGTACAGTAGTACAGTATAAATCCTACCTGCTAAAGGGGCTGTATGGTAGTATTAGCAGTACAGTACAGTAGTACAGTATAAATCCTACCTGCTAAAGGGGCTGTATGGTAGCATTAGCAGTACAGTACAGTAGTACAGTATAAATCCTACCTGCTAAAGGGGCTGTATGGTAGCATTAGCAGTACAGTACAGTAGTACAGTATAAATCCTACCTGCTGAAGGGGCTGTATGGTAGTATTAGCAGTACAGTACAGTAGTACAGTATAAATCCTACCTGCTGAAGGGGCTGTATGGTAGTATTAGCAGTACAGTACAGTAATACAGTATAAATCCTACCTGCTAAAGGGGCTGTATGGTAGCATTAGCAGTACAGTACAGTAGTACAGTATACATCCTACCTGCTAAAGGGGCTGTATGATAGTATTAGCAGTACAGTACAGTAGTACAGTATAAATCCTACCTGCTGAAGGGGCTGTATGGTAGTATTAGCAGTACAGTACAGTATAAATCCTACCTGCTGAAGGGGCTGTATGGTAGTATTAGCAGTACAGTACAGTAGTACAGTATAAATCCTACCTGCTAAAGGGGCTGTATGGTAGCATTAGCAGTACAGTACAGTAGTACAGTATAAATCCTACCTGCTGAAGGGGCTGTATGGTAGTATTAGCAGTACAGTACAGTAGTACAGTATAAATCCTACCTGCTAAAGGGGCTGTATGGTAGCATTAGCAGTACAGTACAGTAGTACAGTATAAATCCTACCTGCTAAAGGGGCTGTATGGTAGTATTAGCAGTACAGTAGTACATTATAAATCCTACCTGCTGAAGGGGCTGTATGGTAGTATTAGCAGTACAGTACAGTAGTACAGTATAAATCCTACCTGCTGAAGGGGCTGTATGGTAGTATTAGCAGTACAGTACAGTAGTACAGTATAAATCCTACCTGCTAAAGGGGCTGTATGGTAGCATTAGCAGTACAGTACAGTAGTACAGTATAAATCCTACCTGCTAAAGGGGCTGTATGGTAGTATTAGCAGTACAGTAGTACAGTATAAATCCTACCTGCTGAAGGGGCTGTATGGTAGTATTAGCAGTACAGTACAGTACAGTACAGTATAAATCCTACCTGCTAAAGGGGCTGTATGGTAGTATTAGCAGTACAGTACAGTACAGTACAGTATAAATCCTACCTGCTAAAGGGGCTGTATGGTAGTATTAGCAGTACAGTACAGTAGTACAGTATAAATCCTACCTGCTAAAGGGGCTGTATGGTAGTATTAGCAGTACAGTACAGTAGTACAGTATAAATCCTACCTGCTAAAGGGGCTGTATGGTAGTATTAGCAGTACAGTACAGTACAGTACAAATCCTACCTGCTAAAGGGGCTATATGGTAGCATTAGCAGTACAGTATAAATCCTACCTGCTGAAGGGGCTATATGGTAGTATTAGCAGTACAGTACAGTAGTACAGTATAAATCCTACCTGCTGAAGGGGCTGTATGGTAGCATTAGCAGTACAGTAGTACAGTATAAATCCTACCTGCTAAAGGGGCTGTATGGTAGTATTAGCAGTACAGTACAGTAGTACAGTATAAATCCTACCTGCTAAAGGGGCTGTATGGTAGTATTAGCAGTACAGTACAGTAGTACAGTATAAATCCTACCTGCTGAAGGGGCTGTATGGTAGTATTAGCAGTACAGTACAGTAGTACAGTATAAATCCTACCTGCTAAAGGGGCTGTATGGTAGTATTAGCAGTACAGTACAGTAGTACAGTATAAATCCTACCTGCTGAAGGGGCTGTATGGTAGTATTAGCAGTACAGTACAGTAGTACAGTATAAATCCTACCTGCTGAAGGGGCTGTATGGTAGCATTAGCAGTACAGTACAGTAGTACAGTATAAATCCTACCTGCTAAAGGGGCTATATGGTAGTATTAGCAGTACAGTACAGTAGTACAGTATAAATCCTACCTGCTAAAGGGGCTGTATGGTAGCATTAGCAGTACAGTACAGTAGTACAGTATAAATCCTACCTGCTAAAGGGGCTGTATGGTAGCATTAGCAGTACAGTACAGTAGTACAGTATAAATCCTACCTGCTAAAGGGGCTGTATGGTAGCATTAGCAGTACAGTACAGTAGTACAGTATAAATCCTACCTGCTGAAGGGGCTGTATGGTAGCATTAGCAGTACAGTACAGTAGTACAGTATAAATCCTACCTGCTAAAGGGGCTATATGGTAGCATTAGCAGTACAGTACAGTAGTACAGTATAAATCCTACCTGCTAAAGGGGCTATATGGTAGCATTAGCAGTACAGTACAGTAGTACAGTATAAATCCTACCTGCTGAAGGGGCTGTATGGTAGCATTAGCAGTACATTACAGTAGTACAGTATAAATCCTACCTGCTAAAGGGGCTGTATGGTAGTATTAGCAGTACAGTACAGTAGTACAGTATAAATCCTACCTGCTGAAGGGGCTGTATGGTAGTATTAGCAGTACAGTACAGTAGTACAGTATAAATCCTACCTGCTAAAGGGGCTGTATGGTAGTATTAGCAGTACAGTAGTACAGTATAAATCCTACCTGCTGAAGGGGCTGTATGGTAGTATTAGCAGTACAGTACAGTAGTACAGTATAAATCCTACCTGCTGAAGGGGCTGTATGGTAGTATTAGCATTAGCAGTACAGTAGTACAGTATAAATCCTACCTGCTGAAGGGGCTGTATGGTAGCATTAGCAGTACAGTAGTACAGTATAAATCCTACCTGCTAAAGGGGCTGTATGGTAGTATTAGTAGTACAGTACAGTATAAATCCTACCTGCTGAAGGGGCTGTATGGTAGTATTAGCAGTACAGTACAGTAGTACAGTATAAATCCTACCTGCTGAAGGGGCTGTATGGTAGTATTAGCATTAGCAGTACAGTAGTACAGTATAAATCCTACCTGCTGAAGGGGCTGTATGGTAGCATTAGCAGTACAGTAGTACAGTATAAATCCTACCTGCTGAAGGGGCTGTATGGTAGCATTAGCAGTACAGTAGTACAGTATAAATCCTACCTGCTAAAGGGGCTGTATGGTAGTATTAGCAGTACAGTACAGTAGTACAGTATAAATCCTACCTGCTGAAGGGGCTGTATGGTAGCATTAGCAGTACAGTACAGTAGTACAGTATAAATCCTACCTGCTAAAGGGGCTGTATGGTAGCATTAGCAGTACAGTATAGTAGTACAGTATAAATCCTACCTGCTGAAGGGGCTGTATGGTAGTATTAGCAGTACAGTACAGTAGTACAGTATAAATCCTACCTGCTGAAGGGGCTGTATGGTAGCATTAGCAGTACAGTATAGTAGTACAGTATAAATCCTACCTGCTGAAGGGGCTGTATGGTAGCATTAGCAGTACAGTACAGTAGTACAGTATAAATCCTACCTGCTAAAGGGGCTGTATGGTAGCATTAGCAGTACAGTATAGTAGTACAGTATAAATCCTACCTGCTGAAGGGGCTGTATGGTAGCATTAGCAGTACAGTACAGTACAGTATAAATCCTACCTGCTGAAGGGGCTGTATGGTAGCATTAGCAGTACAGTACAGTATAAATCCTACCTGCTGAAGGGGCTGTATGGTAGTATTAGCAGTACAGTACAGTAGTACAGTATAAATCCTACCTGCTAAAGGGGCTGTATGGTAGTATTAGCAGTACAGTACAGTAGTACAGTATAAATCCTACCTGCTAAAGGGGCTGTATGGTAGTATTAGCAGTACAGTACAGTAGTACAGTATAAATCCTACCTGCTAAAGGGGCTATATGGTAGCATTAGCAGTACAGTACAGTAGTACAGTATAAATCCTACCTGCTAAAGGGGCTGTATGGTAGCATTAGCAGTACAGTACAGTAGTACAGTATAAATCCTACCTGCTAAAGGGGCTATATGGTAGCATTAGCAGTACAGTAGTACAGTATAAATCCTACCTGCTGAAGGGGCTGTATGGTAGCATTAGCAGTACAGTACAGTACAGTATAAATCCTACCTGCTGAAGGGGCTGTATGGTAGTATTAGCAGTACAGTACAGTAGTACAGTATAAATCCTACCTGCTGAGGGGCTGTATGGTAGCATTAGCAGTACAGTACAGTAGTACAGTATAAATCCTACCTGCTGAAGGGGCTATATGGTAGCATTAGCAGTACAGTAGTACAGTATAAATCCTACCTGCTGAAGGGGCTGTATGGTAGCATTAGCAGTACAGTACAGTACAGTATAAATCCTACCTGCTGAAGGGGCTGTATGGTAGTATTAGCAGTACAGTACAGTAGTACAGTATAAATCCTACCTGCTGAGGGGCTGTATGGTAGCATTAGCAGTACAGTACAGTAGTACAGTATAAATCCTACCTGCTGAGGGGCTGTATGGTAGTATTAGCAGTACAGTACAGTACAGTATAAATCCTACCTGCTGAAGGGGCTGTATGGTAGTATTAGCAGTACAGTACAGTAGTACAGTATAAATCCTACCTGCTGAAGGGGCTGTATGGTAGTATTAGCAGTACAGTACAGTACAGTATAAATCCTACCTGCTGAAGGGGCTGTATGGTAGTATTAGCAGTACAGTACAGTAGTACAGTATAAATCCTACCTGCTGAGGGGCTGTATGGTAGCATTAGCAGTACAGTACAGTAGTACAGTATAAATCCTACCTGCTGAGGGGCTGTATGGTAGTATTAGCAGTACAGTACAGTAGTACAGTATAAATCCTACCTGCTAAAGGGGCTATATGGTAGCATTAGCAGTACAGTAGTACAGTATAAATCCTACCTGCTAAAGGGGCTATATGGTAGCATTAGCAGTACAGTAGTACAGTATAAATCCTACCTGCTGAAGGGGCTATATGGTAGCATTAGCAGTACAGTACAGTAGTACAGTATAAATCCTACCTGCTAAAGGGGCTATATGGTAGCATTAGCAGTACAGTAGTACAGTATAAATCCTACCTGCTGAAGGGGCTATATGGTAGCATTAGCAGTACAGTACAGTAGTACAGTATAAATCCTACCTGCTAAAGGGGCTGTATGGTAGTATTAGCAGTACAGTAGTACAGTATAAATCCTACCTGCTGAAGGGGCTATATGGTAGTATTAGCAGTACAGTACAGTAGTACAGTATAAATCCTACCTGCTAAAGGGGCTATATGGTAGCATTAGCAGTACAGTAGTACAGTATAAATCCTACCTGCTAAAGGGGCTGTATGGTAGCATTAGCAGTACAGTACAGCAGTACAGTATAAATCCTACCTGCTAAAGGGGCTATATGGTAGCATTAGCAGTACAGTATAAATCCTACCTGCTGAAGGGGCTATATGGTAGTATTAGCAGTACAGTACAGTACAGTATAAATCCTACCTGCTAAAGGGGCTGTATGGTAGCATTAGCAGTACAGTACAGCAGTACAGTATAAATCCTACCTGCTAAAGGGGCTATATGGTAGCATTAGCAGTACAGTATAAATCCTACCTGCTGAAGGGGCTATATGGTAGTATTAGCAGTACAGTACAGTACAGTATAAATCCTACCTGCTGAAGGGGCTGTATGGTAGTATTAGCAGTACAGTACAGTACAGTATAAATCCTACCTGCTGAAGGGGCTGTATGGTAGTATTAGCAGTACAGTACAGTACAGTATAAATCCTACCTGCTAAAGGGGCTGTATGGTAGTATTAGCAGTACAGTACAGTACAGTATAAATCCTACCTGCTGAAGGGGCTGTATGGTAGTATTAGCAGTACAGTATAAATCCTACCTGCTGAAGGGGCTGTATGGTAGCATTAGCAGGGGAGATGTATAAAATCCAGTTCTTATAATGGAGACAAGAACCAGATTACATGATTACATGATTAGACCATCAGCAAAACTAACTCACAGCTGCACGATTTAGTTCTGGGTCCATGAGTTTTACAAATTGGGAGTTCCGGTTTGCCCCCCCTGCTGATTTTACCACACCGCCTTCGTCCAAATGACCAGTGATGGGGGGGGGACAGTGATGACCTAAAGCCAATGTTAACCCACTGTATAAGCTACCTGTCCCTTGCTTGGCATAGTTACACATCACTCCAGTGTTGATACTTTCCTCAGACTTCCTTTAGAACCAAAAACGGACGAGCTAAATCATGATTCTTGAGGGGGGAAAAAACATTTTTCCAGCTTTTAGTTCAAAACAAAAGTAGATGAGGAATCTGCAGCTGTTCAGCATCATAGTAGTTGTGTGAAAATACACCGTAGGGAACTAGAGATCCACGGGGAGTCTTTAGTGAAGCAATAAGGCCAGAGGGACTGTGATATATGGCCAATATACCCCCGCATAAGGGCTGTTGGCACGACGATACAGCCCGTAGCAGTTGTATACTGGTCATATACCACCAACCCAGAAGGGCCTTACTGCTATTCTATACTGGTCATATACCACCAACCCAGAAGGGCCTTACTGCTATTCTAAACTGGTCATATACCACCAACCCAGAAGGGCCTTACTGCTATTCTAAACTGGTCATATACCACCAACCCAGAAGGGCCTTACTGCTATTCTAAACTGGTCATATACCACCAACCCAGAAGGGCCTTACTGCTATTCTAAACTGGTCATATACCACCAACCCAGAAGGGCCTTACTGCTATTCTAAACTGGTCATATACCACCAACCCAGAAGGGCCTTACTGCTATTCTAAACTGGTCATATACCACCAACCCAGAAGGGCCTTACTGCTATTCTATACTGGTCATATACCACCAACCCAGAAGGACCTTACTGCTATTCTAAACTGGTCATATACCACCAACCCAGAAGGGCCTTACTGCTATTCTATACTGGTCATATACCACCAACCCAGAAGGGCCTTACTGCTATTCTATACTGGTCATATACCACCAACCCAGAAGGGCCTTACTGCTATTCTAAACTGGTCATATACCACCAACCCAGAAGGGCCTTACTGCTATTCTATACTGGTCATATACCACCAACCCAGAAGGACCTTACTGCTATTCTAAACTGGTCATATACCACCAACCCAGAAGGGCCTTACTGCTATTCTATACTGGTCATATACCACCAACCCAGAAGGGCCTTACTGCTATTCTAAACTGGTCATATACCACCAACCCAGAAGGACCTTACTGCTATTCTAAACTGGTCATATACCACCAACCCAGAAGGGCCTTACTGCTATTCTAAACTGGTCATATACCACCAACCCAGAAGGGCCTTACTGCTATTCTAAACTGGTCATATACCACCAACCCAGAAGGGCCTTACTGCTATTCTATACTGGTCATATACCACCAACCCAGAAGGGCCTTACTGCTATTCTATACTGGTCATATACCACCAACCCAGAAGGACCTTACTGCTATTCTATACTGGTCATATACCACCAACCCAGAAGGGCCTTACTGCTATTCTAAACTGGTCATATACCACCAACCCAGAAGGGCCTTACTGCTATTCTAAACTGGTCATATACCACCAACCCAGAAGGGCTTTACTGCTATTCTAAACTGGTCATATACCACCAACCCAGAAGGGCCTTACTGCTATTCTAAACTGGTCATATACCACCAACCCAGAAGGGCCTTACTGCTATTCTATACTGGTCATATACCACCAACCCAGAAGGGCTTTACTGCTATTCTAAACTGGTCATATACCACCAACCCAGAAGGGTCTTACTGCTATTCTAAACTGGTCATATACCACCAACCCAGAAGGGCCTTACTGCTATTCTAAACTGGTCATATACCACCAACCCAGAAGGGCCTTACTGCTATTCTATACTGGGCATATACCACCAACCCAGAAGGGCCTTACTGCTATTCTATACTGGTCATATACCACCAACCCAGAAGGGCCTTACTGCTATTCTAAACTGGTCATATACCACCAACCCAGAAGGGCCTTACTGCTATTCTAAACTGGTCATATACCACCAACCCAGAAGGGCCTTACTGCTATTCTAAACTGGTCATATACCACCAACCCAGAAGGGCCTTACTGCTATTCTATACTGGTCATATACCACCAACCCAGAAGGGTCTTACTGCTATTCTAAACTGGTCATATACCACCAACCCAGAAGGGCCTTACTGCTATTCTATACTGGTCATATACCACCAACCCAGAAGGGCCTTACTGCTATTCTAAACTGGTCATATACCACCAACCCAGAAGGGCCTTACTGCTATTCTAAACTGGTCATATACCACCAACCCAGAAGGGCCTTACTGCTATTCTATACTGGTCATATACCACCAACCCAGAAGGGCCTTACTGCTATTCTAAACTGGTCCTATACCACCAACCCAGAAGGGCCTTACTGCTATTCTAAACTGGTCATATACCACCAACCCAGAAGGGCCTTACTGCTATTCTATACTGGTCATATACCACCAACCCAGAAGGGCCTTACTGCTATTCTAAACTGGTCATATACCACCAACCCAGAAGGGCCTTACTGCTATTCTATACTGGTCATATACCACCAACCCAGAAGGACCTTACTGCTATTCTAAACTGGTCCTATACCACCAACCCAGAAGGGCTTTACTGCTATTCTAAACTGGTCATATACCACCAACCCAGAAGGGCCTTACTGCTATTCTAAACTGGTCATATACCACCAACCCAGAAGGACCTTACTGCTATTCTATACTGGTCATATACCACCAACCCAGAAGGGCCTTACTGCTATTCTAAACTGGTCATATACCACCAACCCAGAAGGGCCTTACTGCTATTCTAAACTGGTCATATACCACCAACCCAGAAGGGCCTTACTGCTATTCTAAACTGGTCATATACCACCAACCCAGAAGGGCCTTACTGCTATTCTAAACTGGTCATATACCACCAACCCAGAAGGGCCTTACTGCTATTCTAAACTGGTCATATACCACCAACCCAGAAGGGCCTTACTGCTATTCTAAACTGGTCATATACCACCAACCCAGAAGGGCCTTACTGCTATTCTATACTGGTCATATACCACCAACCCAGAAGGGCCTTACTGCTATTCTAAACTGGTCATATACCACCAACCCAGAAGGGCCTTACTGCTATTCTAAACTGCTCACCCACATAAACAGAGCAGGTCAACTAGGAGTTGTGTCATACCTGTGGTATAGTGTCTGATAATACACACGACTGGAATGCTGTTTCAGCCAATCAGAATTCAGGACCCAAACTACCCGCTTTATAATTAGTATTATAGACCATGTCACTGGTAGAGCCCGGTCCGGTGTTAGGTTGTTGGGCCAACCAATCAGGTGTTAGGTTCTACATTATATCGCTAAGGTTAAGCCCAAACCCCTACAGTACATATCCTGTATAGAAAGGAGATTAATCTCAGTCAAATCCTCCTCTATCATCAATATAGAATATTACAGACATTACAAAGTATACAGTAACTACACACACACACACACACACACACACACACACACACCCCCCCCCTCAGGCATTGAGGATCTCATCTTCAGAGCGTCCGATGGCGTCAGGGTTAGAGAGGGGGTCCAGATCAGCAAACAGGTTGAACCATGCAGACATGTCCCGCGGTGCACCTTTAGGAACTAGACAAACACACAGACACACCTTAAGTGTGGTGAACTGGTACTGTAAGGCACATTTGAATAGCAATCCTTAACAAACCACACCCTCTCACCATTGGCTGTTGACTTTGGGCCACCCTTAGCTGACTGGACCTGGCCGGACACTGGGGACTGTAGGGGCGGAGCCTGGAACATGGGAGGCGTCGCCCAGCCTGAGAGACAGAAGGACAGAGGATGAGGGAGGATAGGAAAGGAGGGAGAGGAGACAAAGGAATGTGATGTCATCATTCTTCCAGGAAGAAGAGAAGACTGAACATAACAAGCTGATAAGAATGTACTAGAACTGGAGACAAACTATCAGTTTCTAGAACTGGAGACAAACTATCAGTTTCTAGAACTGGATACAAACTATCAGTTTCTAGAACTGGAGACAAACTATCAGTTTCTACAACTGGAGACAAACTATCAGTTTCTAGAACTGGAGACAAACTATCAGTTTCTAGAACTGGAGACAAACTATCAGTTTCTAGAACTGGAGACAAACTATCAGTTTCTAGAACTGGAGACAAACTATCAGTTTCTAGAACTGGAGACAAACTATCAGTTTCTAGAACTGGAGACAAACTATCAGTTTCTAGAACTGGAGACAAACTATCAGTTTCTAGAACTGGAGACAAACTATCTGTTTCTAGAACTGGATACAAACTATCTGTTTCTAGAACTGGATACAAACTATCTGTTTCTAGAACTGGAGACAAACTATCAGTTTCTAGAACTGGAGACAAACTATCTGTTTCTAGAACTGGAGACAAACTATCAGTTTCTAGAACTGGAGACAAACTATCAGTTTCT
>NW_024059776.1:0-31728 GCF_016432855.1 Salvelinus namaycush
GAGAAACACTGGGTTAGAGAACGGCTGGGGGTCCCTGATGAGAGGTTGGAGAAACACTGGGTTAGAAAACGGCTGGGGGTCCCTGATGAGAGGTTGGAGAAACACTGGTTAGAGAACGGCTGGGGGTCCCTGATGAGAGGTCGGAGAAACACTGGGTTAGAGAACGGCTGGGGACCCTGATGAGAGGTCGGAGAAACACTGGGTTAGAGAACGGCTGGGGGACCCTGATGAGAGGTGGAAAACACTGGGTTAGGGAACGGCTGGGGTACCCTGATGAGAGGTCGGAGAAACACTGGTTGAGAACGGCTGGGGGACCCTGATGAGAGGAGGAGAACACTGGGTTAGGGAACGGCTGGGGGACCCTGGTGAGAGGTCGGAGAAACACTGGGTTAGAGAACGGCTGGGGGGTCCCTGAGGAGCAGGTCGGAGAAACACTGGGTTAGAGAACAGGCTGGGGGTCCCTAGTGAGAGGTCGGAGAAACGACTGGGTTGAAGAGAACGGCCTGGGGGTCCTGATGAGAGGTTCGGAGAAACAACTGGGTTAGAGAACGGCTTGGGGGTACCCTGATGAGAGGCTCTGGAGAAACACTGGGTTAGAGAACGGCCTGGGGGTCCCTGATGAGAGGTCGGAGAAACACTGGGTTAGAGGAACGGCTGGGGGGTCCCTGGATGAAGAGGTCCGGAGGAAACACTGGGTTAGGAGAACGGCTGGGGGTCCCTGATGAAGAGGTCGGAGAAACACTTGGTTAGAGAACGTCTGGGGGGTCACCCATGATGAAGAGGTCGGAAGAAACACTGGGTTAGAGAGGGAACGGCTGGGGGTACCCTTGATGAGAGGTCGGAGAAACACTGGGTTGAGGGAACGGCTGGGGGATCCCTGATGAGAGAGTCGGAGAAACACTGGGTTAGAGAACGGCTGGGGGTCCCTGATGAGAGGTCGGGAGGAAAATCACTGGGTTAGAGACGGCTGGTGGTCCCTGATGAGAGGTCGGAGAAACACTGGGTTAGAGAACGGCTGGGGGTCCCTGATGAGAGGTCGGAGAAACACTGGGTTAGAGAACGGCTGGGGTTCCCTGATGAGAGGTCGGAGAAACACTGGGTTAGAGAACGGCTGGGGGTCCCTGATGAGAGGTCGGAGAAACACTGGGTTAGAGAACGGCTGGGGGTCCCTGATGAGAGGTCGGAGAAACACTGGGTTAGAGAACGGCTGGGGGTCCCTGATGAGAGGTCGGAGAAACACTGGGTTAGAGAACGGCTGGGGGTCCCTGATGAGAGGTCGGAGAAACACTGGGTTAGGGAACAGCTGGGGGTCCCTGGTGAGAGGTCGGAGAAACACTGGGTTAGAGAACGGCTGGGGGTCCCTGATGAGAGGTCGGAGAAACACTGGGTTAGAGAACGGCTGGGGGTCCCTGATGAGAGGTTGGAGAAACACTGGGTTAGGGAACGGCTGGGGGTCCCTGATGAGAGGTTGGAGAAACACTGGGTTAGAGAACGGCTGGGGGTCCCTGATGAGAGGTCGGAGAAACACTGGGTTAGAGAACGGCTGGGGGTCCCTGATGAGAGGTCGGAGAAACACTGGGTTAGAGAACGGCTGGGGGTCCCTGATGAGAGGTTGGAGAAACACTGGGTTAGAGAACGGCTGGGGGTCCCTGATGAGAGGTCGGAGAAACACTGGGTTAGAGAACGGCTGGGGGTCCCTGATGAGAGGTCGGAGAAACACTGGGTTAGGGAACGGCTGGGGGTCCCTGATGAGAGGTCGGAGAAACACTGGGTTAGAGAACGGCTGGGGGTCCCTGATGAGAGGTCGGAGAAACACTGGGTTAGAGAACGGCTGGGGGTCCCTGATGAGAGGTTGGAGAAACACTGGGTTAGAGAACGGCTGGGGGTCCCTGATGAGAGGTTGGAGAAACACTGGGTTAGAGAACGGCTGGGGGACCCTGATGAGAGGTCGGAGAAACACTGGGTTAGGGAACGGCTGGGGGTCCCTGATGAGAGGTTGGAGAAACACTGGGTTAGAGAACGGCTGGGGGTCCCTGATGAGAGGTTGGAGAAACACTGGGTTAGGGAACGGCTGGGGGTCCCTGATGAGAGGTTGGAGAAACACTGGGTTAGAGAACGGCTGGGGGTCCCTGATGAGAGGTCGGAGAAACACTGGGTTAGAGAACGGCTGGGGGTCCCTGATGAGAGGATGGAGAAACACTGGGTTAGAGAACGGCTGGGGGTCCCTGATGAGAGGATGGAGAAACACTGGGTTAGAGAACGGCTGGGGGTCCCTGATGAGAGGTCGGAGAAACACTGGGTTAGAGAACGGCTGGGGGTCCCTGATGAGAGGTTGGAGAAACACTGGGTTAGAGAACGGCTGGGGGTCCCTGATGAGAGGTCGGAGAAACACTGGGTTAGAGAACGGCTGGGGGTCCCTGATGAGAGGTCGGAGAAACACTGGGTTAGAGAACGGCTGGGGGTCCCTGATGAGAGGTCGGAGAAACACTGGGTTAGAGAACGGCTGGGGGTCCCTGATGAGAGGTCGGAGAAACACTGGGTTAGAGAACGGCTGGGGGTCCCTGATGAGAGGTCGGAGAAACACTGGGTTAGGGAACAGCTGGGGGTCCCTGGTGAGAGGTCGGAGAAACACTGGGTTAGAGAACGGCTGGGGGTCCCTGATGAGAGGTCGGAGAAACACTGGGTTAGAGAACGGCTGGGGGTCCCTGATGAGAGGTTGGAGAAACACTGGGTTAGGGAACGGCTGGGGGTCCCTGATGAGAGGTTGGAGAAACACTGGGTTAGAGAACGGCTGGGGGTCCCTGATGAGAGGTTGGAGAAACACTGGGTTAGAGAACGGCTGGGGGTCCCTGATGAGAGGTCGGAGAAACACTGGGTTAGAGAACGGCTGGGGGTCCCTGATGAGAGGATGGAGAAACACTGGGTTAGAGAACGGCTGGGGGTCCCTGATGAGAGGATGGAGAAACACTGGGTTAGAGAACGGCTGGGGGTCCCTGATGAGAGGTCGGAGAAACACTGGGTTAGAGAACGGCTGGGGTTCCCTGATGAGAGTTTGGAGAAACACTGGGTTAGAGAACGGCTGGTGGTCCCTGATGAGAGGTCGGAGAAACACTGGGTTAGAGAACGGCTGGGGGTCCCTGATGAGAGGTCGGAGAAACACTGGGTTAGAGAACGGCTGGGGGTCCCTGATGAGAGGTCGGAGAAACACTGGGTTAGAGAACGGCTGGGGGTCCCTGATGAGAGGTCGGAGAAACACTGGGTTAGAGAACGGCTGGGGGTCCCTGATGAGAGGTCGGAGAAACACTGGGTTAGGGAACAGCTGGGGGTCCCTGGTGAGAGGTCGGAGAAACACTGGGTTAGAGAACGGCTGGGGGTCCCTGATGAGAGGTCGGAGAAACACTGGGTTAGAGAACGGCTGGGGGTCCCTGATGAGAGGTCGGAGAAACACTGGGTTAGAGAACGGCTGGGGGTCCCTGATGAGAGGTTGGAGAAACACTGGGTTAGAGAACAGCTGGGGGTCCCTGATGAGAGGTCGGAGAAACACTGGGTTAGAGAACGGCTGGGGGTCCCTGATGAGAGGTTGGAGAAACACTGGGTTAGGGAACGGCTGGGGGTCCCTGATGAGAGGTCGGAGAAACACTGGGTTAGAGAACGGCTGGGGGTCCCTGATGAGAGGTTGGAGAAACACTGCCCTAATTTATGGCCATCTTAACCTCCCATCAACTAACTCCATTATTCCACCAATCAACCCTAACATTCCAGCAACCTAGCTTAAACTTCCAGCAATCTAACCTAATGTTCTACTAACCAACACTAACCTGCCAGCAACCAAACCAAACATTCCCCCAACCTAACCCCTCCCTGACCTAGAGGGCAACGACTTGCTCTTTAAATACACCATATGGCTCTAATGAAGACCAGACTGGACACACACAACTCCCTCCCTCCCACACACACACACACACACACACACACACACACACACACACACACACACACACACACACACACACACACACACACACACACACACACACGTGTGTGTCCGGGACCCCCAGGGATAATGCAGATAACACATCTAGTCAAGAGATAGTAAGGATTTTGTGTACAACCTTTGCCCTGCCCTAATGCCCTTAACAGTGTCGTGTATCAGACCTCTCTAATGGAATGTTTCTAGTAGAACAAAGAGGAGCCCACAGCTGAAACGGAACCGCTGTCCTCCACGGTACTGCCCCCCAGGTGCTTGAACACGTACAGACAGTAGATCCAGTCCAGTTTAGCCACAATTAAAGGTGATGTTCCCCCGTTAGCAGAGACTGCATTAAAGGTGATGTTCCCCCATTAGCAGAGACTGCATTAAAGGTAGTGTTCCCCCGTTAGCAGAGACTGCATTAAAGGTAATGTTCCCCCGTTAGCAGAGGTGGCATTAAAGGTAATGTTCCCCCGTTAGCAGAGGTGGCATTAAAGGTAATGTTCCCCCGTTAGCAGAGGTGGCATTAAAGGTAATGTTCCCCCATTAGCAGAGACTGCATTAAAGGTAGTGTTCCCCCGTTAGCAGAGGTGGCATTAAAGGTAATGTTCCCCCATTAGCAGAGACTGCATTAAAGGTAATGTTCCCCCATTAGCAGAGACTGCATTAAAGGTAATGTTCCCCCGTTAGCAGAGACTGCATTAAAGGTAATGTTCCCCCATTAGCAGAGACTGCATTAAATGTAATGTTCCCCCATTAGCAGAGACTGCATTAAAGGTAATGTTCCCCCGTTAGCAGAGACTGCATTAAAGGTAATGTTCCCCCATTAGCAGAGACTGCATTAAAGGTAATGTTCCCCCATTAGCAGAGACTGCATTAAAGGTAATGTTCCCCCATTAGCAGAGACTGCATTAAAGGTAATGTTCCCCCATTAGCAGAGACTGCATTAAAGGTAATGTTCCCCCATTAGCAGAGACTGCATTAAAGGTAATGTTCCCCCGTTAGCAGAGACTGCATTAAAGGTAATGTTCCCCCGTTAGCAGAGACTGCATTAAAGGTAATGTTCCCCCGTTAGCAGAGACTGCATTAAAGGTAATGTTCCCCCGTTAGCAGAGACTGCATTCACGGTAAACTCTGCATATGTAGAAATTAATCATGGAAATTACCTTAAATGTTCTGTCATGAAATCTGTAACGCTTCATCATACAGACTGAATAGAGCACTAAATGTATATTTAGAAAAGGACAATAATATATATTTTACAGCACATTAACAAACACAAAGAGAAATATGGCACAGACTACATTTGTGAGGCGTTTGAAACAAACAGAGTAGTTAAAACTGAATAAATGTATTCTTCAATAAACATTGTTTTCTTTAAATATAAACGATTGGCCTTTCTCTTTCTACTCTTCTTAATGAAGAATGTGATCTATATTTTGAATGTTTCAAAATATTAATTGATGTGACTATTTAATCTTAGGTATTTTCACTTAACTTGGTGATGTGAATCACTCTCCCCAGCCATCATCATCATCATCATCAACCCATAACAGCTTACATATGGAAATACATTTTATCATATAGTCATTGCATTTTTTTATATCAATAATTGTATTTTTTTAATCAATAATTGAATTTATATATATCAATAATTCCACATTTTGATAGATTTAAATTCAATATTTGGTATAAAAAATTCATGGATAAAACACATTTTTATATAGAAAAATACAGTCCATGTTTTTTATATCAAATGTTTTAATGATTGTTTAAAAGTTAATTTTCTCATACCTAAATAATGTTGTTGACTCATCTTATACTCACATTTGTGGCCAGAGCATATATTGGAGAAAAACACATTTAATAAAATTTTTTAAAAAACACCTCCAACTTGTATCTCAAACATACCTTGCTATTTCTTCATCGAGGATGATGTCATCCTGAGGAGGATGAGCTGGCCAATTAGTGGTCTTTTCACATTAATATGTTTTATGACTGGTATAACCACACACGTTGCAGTGCACCCACACCATTTCAACACTGAAAAGCTGCTTTTTAACATACTTCATTCATACTTTTGGAGGAAGGAAAACGATTTCACTTATATTGTAATTAATTATATTGTAATTAATTATAGGTCATATTTCATAGAAAGCTTGGAGACACCTGGACAGTTACTTTAAAGGTCGACTTTGAGCAACAAAAAAACGCCATAATAGAGGGTTTAAATTGTATAACAGATCAATGCACCCTCATACCAGGTCATTTCATGTTTACATGTTTACAGCTTCAGTCTAAAAACAACTCCTGTGAAATGAGGTCACCAGGTTCTGGATGAGTTACTGGCTAGCTATAAGTGGCTAGCTCAGCTAACAAACTAGCTACTTCTGTTGTGGCGCGCATGACCAGAATATATATATATTTTTAAATAATACTGGGGGGGGGGGGGGGGGGGGCAATCGACCTGTTCTGAATATTGTGTCCCCCCCCCCCATCAGCCCCTGTGGTAATTTCGCCTATGGTTCTGTGTGTGAGTGTATATGTCTGTGAGTGTTCAGGTATCAGCACTGCTCAATCCAGCTATAAAGAGACCGCTGTGCATAGGGGAGACAGGAATATCAGTTCTCCTTTACTTCTGCATCACCGACAGTAGAGGAGAGACCACTGCACTGCGCTCTAAAGCCTACTGGACATCTTTCAACGGACTTTTAGCAAACAGCAAGAATGCGGGTCTCTGCAGGAACATAGCAGTCTGGAACCCAGGAGGATTCTGACAGGGTCAACATTCTACTCACCATGGGATTCGTCTGATCTTTATTTATTTTTTTACTTTTGAATATTTTATTGATTCTTTTTTTTTGTGTGCTCTTTTTGTAGCTGTTTATTTTTTATCTGATGTGGTATGGCTAGTGTTTCTCTGATGGATCTGGGAGTTCTACTTTTAATTGGACTAGCAGCTGTCTTTGCAAATGGTAAGTTTGAAGAATGATCTGCTTCTTCTGAGTTGAGTTATTAAACTGTTGTTTCTGCTGGAGAGACAGGTCACTGAGAGAGTAAATACTCCTGAGTTGTATTATTAAACTGTTGTTTCTGCTGGAGAGACAGGGCACTGAGAGAGTAAATACTCCTGAGTTGTAGTATTAAACTGTTGTTTCTGCTGGAGAGACAGGGCACTGAGAGAGTAAATACTCCTGAGTTGTAGTATTAAACTGTTGTTTCTGCAGGAGAGACAGGGCACTGAGAGAGTAAATACTCCTGAGTTGTATTATTAAACTGTTGTTTCTGCTGGAGAGACAGGGCACTGAGAGAGTAAATACTCCTGAGTTGTATTATTAAACTGTTGTTTCTGCTGGAGAGACAGGGCACTGAGAGAGTAAATACTCCTGAGTTGTTTTATTAAACTGTTGTTTCTGCTGGAGAGACAGGGCACTGAGAGAGTAAATACTCCTGAGTTGTATTAATAAACTGTTGTTTCTGCTGGAGAGACAGGGCACTGAGAGAGTAAATACTCCTGAGTTGTATTATTAAACTGTTGTTTCTGCTGTAGAGACAGGGCACTGAGAGAGTAAATACTCCTGAGTTGTATTATTAAACTGTTGTTTCTGCTGGAGAGACAGGGCACTGAGAGAGTAAATACTCCTGAGTTGTATTATTAAACTGTTGTTTCTGCTGGAGAGACAGAGCACTGAGAGAGTAAATACTCCTGAGTTGTATTATTAAACTGTTGTTTCTGCAGGAGAGACAGGGCACTGAGAGAGTAAATACTCCTGAGTTGTATTATTAAACTGTTGTTTCTGCTGGAGAGACAGGGCACTGAGAGATTAAATACTCCTGAGTTGTATTATTAAACTGTTGTTTCTGCTGGAGAGACAGGGCACTGAGAGAGTAAATACTCCTGAGTTGTATTATTAAACTGTTGTTTCTGCTGGAGAGACAGGGCACTGAGAGAGTAAATACTCCTGAGTTGTAGTATTAAACTGTTGTTTCTGCTGGAGAGACAGGGCACTGAGAGAGTAAATACTCCTGAGTTGTATTATTAAACTGTTGTTTCTGCTGGAGAGACAGGGCACTGAGAGAGTAAATACTCCTGAGTTGTAGTATTAAACTGTTGTTTCTGCAGGAGAGACAGGGCACTGAGAGAGTAAATACTCCTGAGTTGTATTATTAAACTGTTGTTTCTGCTGGAGAGACAGGTCACTGAGAGAGTAAATACTCCTGAGTTGTAGTATTAAACTGTTGTTTCTGCTGGAGAGACAGGGCACTGAGAGAGTAAATACTCCTGAGTTGTATTATTAAACTGTTGTTTCTGCTGGAGAGACAGGGCACTGAGAGAGTAAATACTCCTGAGTTGTATTATTAAACTGTTGTTTCTGCTGGAGAGACAGGGCACTGAGAGAGTAAATACTCCTGAGTTGTATTATTAAACTGTTGTTTCTGCTGGAGAGACAGGGCACTGAGAGAGTAAATACTCCTGAGTTGTATTATTAAACTGTTGTTTCTGCTGGAGAGACAGGGCACTGAGAGAGTAAATACTCCTGAGTTGTATTATTAAACTGTTGTTTCTGCTGGAGAGACAGGGCACTGAGAGAGTAAATACTCCTGAGTTGTAGTATTAAACTGTTGTTTCTGCTGGAGAGACAGGGCACTGAGAGAATAAATACTCCTGAGTTGTATTATTAAACTGTTGTTTCTGCTGGAGAGACAGGGCACTGAGAGAGTAAATACTCCTGAGTTGTAGTATTAAACTGTTGTTTCTGCTGGAGAGACAGGGCACTGAGAGAGTAAATACTCCTGAGTTGTATTATTAAACTGTTGTTTCTGCTGGAGAGACAGGTCACTGAGAGAGTAAATACTCCTGAGTTGTAGTATTAAACTGTTGTTTCTGCTGGAGAGACAGGGCACTGAGAGAGTAAATACTCCTGAGTTGTATTATTAAACTGTTGTTTCTGCTGGAGAGACAGGGCACTGAGAGAATAAATACTCCTGAGTTGAGTTATTAAACTGTTGTTTCTGCTGGAGAGACAGGTCACTGAGAGAGTAAATACTCCTGAGTTGTATTATTAAACTGTTGTTTCTGCTGGAGAGACAGGGCACTGAGAGAGTAAATACTCCTGAGTTGTATTATTAAACTGTTGTTTCTGCTGGAGAGACAGGTCACTGAGAGAATAAATACTCCTGAGTTGTATTATTAAACTGTTGTTTCTGCTGGAGAGACAGGGCACTGAGAGAGTAAATACTCCTGAGTTGTATTATTAAACTGTTGTTTCTGCTGGAGAGACAGGACACTGAGAGAGTAAATACTCCTGAGTTGTATTATTAAACTGTTGTTTCTGCTGGAGAGACAGGTCACTGAGAGAGTAAATACTCCTGAGTTGTTTTATTAAACTGTTGTTTCTGCTGGAGAGACAGGTCACTGAGAGAGTAAATACTCCTGAGTTGTATTATTAAACTGTTGTTTCTGCTGGAGAGACAGGGCACTGAGAGAGTAAATACTCCTGAGTTGTAGTATTAAACTGTTGTTTCTGCAGGAGAGACAGGGCACTGAGAGAATAAATACTCCTGAGTTGTTTTATTAAACTGTTGTTTCTGCTGGAGAGACAGGTCACTGAGAGAGTAAATACTCCTGAGTTGTAGTATTAAACTGTTGTTTCTGCTGGAGAGACAGGGCACTGAGAGAGTAAATACTCCTGAGTTGTAGTATTAAACTGTTGTTTCTGCAGGAGAGACAGGGCACTGAGAGAATAAATACTCCTGAGTTGTTTTATTAAACTGTTGTTTCTGCTGGAGAGACAGGACACTGAGAGAGTAAATACTCCTGAGTTGTATTATTAAACTGTTGTTTCTGCTGGAGAGACAGGTCACTGAGAGAGTAAATACTCCTGAGTTGTAGTATTAAACTGTTGTTTCTGCTGGAGAGACAGGGCACTGAGAGAGTAAATACTCCTGAGTTGTAGTATTAAACTGTTGTTTCTGCTGGAGAGACAGGGCACTGAGAGAGTAAATACTCCTGAGTTGTATTATTAAACTGTTGTTTCTGCTGGAGAGACAGGGCACTGAGAGAGTAAATACTCCTGAGTTGTAGTATTAAACTGTTGTTTCTGCAGGAGAGACAGGGCACTGAGAGAATAAATACTCCTGAGTTGTTTTATTAAACTGTTGTTTCTGCTGGAGAGACAGGGCACTGAGAGAATAAATACTCCTGAGTTGTATTATTAAACTGTTGTTTCTGCTAGAGAGACAGGGCACTGAGAGAGTAAATACTCCTGAGTTGAGTTATTAAACTGTTGTTTCTGCTGGAGAGACAGGGCACTGAGAGAATAAATACTCCTGAGTTGAGTTATTAAACTGTTGTTTCTGCTGGAGAGACAGGGCACTGAGAGAGTAAATACTCCTGAGTTGAGTTATTAAACTGTTGTTTCTGCTGGAGAGACAGGGCACTGAGAGAGTAAATACTCCTGAGTTGTATTATTAAACTGTTGTTTCTGCTGGAGAGACAGGGCACTGAGAGAGTAAATATTCCTGAGTTGTATTATTAAACTGTTGTTTCTGCTGGAGAGACAGGGCACTGAGAGAGTAAATATTCCTGAGTTGTATTATTAAACTGTTGTTTCTGCTGGAGAGACAGAGCACTGAGAGAATAAATACTCCTGAGTTGTATTATTAAACTGTAGTCTACATTCGATGCGCTGAAGTTTCAACTGCACTTTAACTTTTATTAGTCTACTTCAATAAAAACATTTTTTTTTTAATGTATAATACTCTTCCTGTCAAGAATTATCAGAACATGAATGTCCATGGATATCTTCCTGTGAATAAGTAAGCAGTAATGTCCATGTATAAGATTTCATGAATGTGCATTTAATTAATCTATCAGTATCCGTTGAAATATAGTTGAAATATATTTAATGTTTTTCTTCAAGATTATTTATTTTTATATTGAATATTCATTTTTGAATTATTCATTTAAATGAGGAGCATTCATTACCTATTAAAAAAAAAAGATTTGGAAGGTTGGGATTTGGACACACGCTTTCTCAGTGACTCTGCAGTGCACCTTGAGACCACAGTACATCACTGTGAAATGTTTGTGGGGGGTTACTTAATAAAAGCCTAGTGTGAAACTTAGTAAATCAACTACAGGTCTATTCTTCTCAGACACTTCCTCCCCTTTGTGTCATTAGCCTGGGGATGGTGTTAAGAAATCCGTTGTAACCTGCATACAGGGGTGGGATAGACGTTCTTGGAATACCTTAAGCTATCACTGTGTATTTAGTCATTTGTATTTTAATACAGGGGGAGTCAGGACACTTCATTGAATGTAGATACAGTATATATATATACATATATATATATATATATATATATATATATATATATATATATATATATACAAACGTTATGTGGACACCCCTTTAAATTAGTGGATTCGGCAATTTCAGCCACACCCGTTGCTGACAGGTGTATAACATCTATCACACAGTCATGCGATCTCCATAGATAAACATTGGTTGTAGAATGGCCCATACTGGAGAGCTCAGTGACTTTTAAAGTGGCACCGTCATAGGATGGTACCTTTCCAACAAGCCAGTTCGTCAAATGTCTGCCCTGGTCAACTGTGAGTTGTGTTCTTGTGAAAGTGTGTGAATGTCTAGGAGCAACAACGGCTCAGCTGCTAAGTGGTAGGCCGCACAACCTTACAGAATGGGACCGGCGAGTGCTGAAGTGCATAGCGCGTAAAAATCGTCTGTCCTCGGTTGCAACACTCACTACCAAGGTCCAAAAATGCCTCTGGAAGAAACGTCAGCACAAGAACTGTTCGTCAGGAGCTTAATGAAATGGGTTTCCATAGCCGAGCAGCTGCACAGAAGCCTAAGATAAGCATGCGTAATGCAAAGCGTCGGCTGGAGTGGTGTAAAGGTTGCCACCATTGGACTCCGGAGCTGTGGTTCTCTGGAGTGAAGAATCACTCTTCACCATCTGGCAGTCCGACGGATGAATCTGGGTTTGGCGGACGCCAGGAGAACGCTACCTGCCCCAATGCATAGTGACAACTGTAAAGTTTGGTGGAGGAGGAATAATGGTCTGGGGCTGTTTTTCATGGTTCAGGCCCCTTAGTTCCAGTGAAGGGAAATCTTAACGCTACAACATACAATTACATTCTAGATTATTCTGTGCTTCCAACTTTGTGGAAACAGTTTGGGGAAGGCCCTTTCCTGTTTCAGCATGACAATGCCCCAATGCACAAAGCAAAGTCCATACAGAAATGGTTTGTCGAGATCGGTGTGGAAGAACTTGACTGGCCTGCACAGAGCCCTCACCTCAACCCACATCCAACACCTTTGGGATGAATTGCAACTCTGACTGTGAGCCAGGCCTATGTGAACCAGTGCCCGACCTCACTAATGCTCTTGTGGCATGTCCCCTCAGCAATGTAACAACATCTAGTGGAAAGCCTTCCCTGAAGAGCGGAGACTGTTATAGCAGCAAAGGGGGGGACCAACTCCATAGTAACGTCTATGATTTTGGAATGAGATGTTCGACGAGCAGGTGTCCACATACTTTTGGTCCTGTAGTGTAGATATTGTATCAAAATGTTTATTTTTCTATTTTCCAAGGTTGTAAAAAAATACAGTCATTATTTATGAAGCCCTTTTTACACTATATTAATATTTGTGACCGATCGGCTGAAATCGGTCTTGTCTGTTTCTGTCTCTGTCCAGCTCCTGACTGAAGGAATTTGATTTCTCAATGCAGTGAAAAGCTGTCTTTCTTTATACAAGCATGAAGTCCATCAGCCCCACCTCCAATCAATCACGCCACTGACATTTCCTGCTCCAGATGGACGGACGAGCTGCAAAAAGCACATTATTCTCTAGGGGCCCTGGTCAAACACAGTACATTATGTAGGGATTAGGGTGCCATTTGTGACCGACGGCCTCAATTTGGTCTTATGTAGCAACATTTGAAATGGTGTGTTTTACATTGGATAAAAGTAGAGACACAACGCTACCAAATGATATATAATACACTGCATTTGAGGAATAATGGGAAAGTCATTCTGCATTGAAAGTTGATCAATTTGTAAACTCACTTTTGAGAAAATGGCCGTTTTGAATGTTTTGGCACACCTACCGGAGAGCTCTTATTTGACTACATCCCTTCAGCATTGTTCACACCCTCTTAAGCCTTAGCCCCACCCATCTCTTTAAGGATTCACATGAGAGGCCATGTGCTAAACAGAGGGAGTAGTGCAGTAAACAACCAAAGATTAAGACTAAAAATGGTAAAAGTAGTAACCTACAATAAGGAAAAACTCCAGGTAAAAATAAACTTTAATCTAGTCCTTGGTCTATATCCTTATCTGACTTTGGTGCAGGTCATGTTGTTGTTCACATTACTGTGCTAAACAGAGTGAGTAGTGTAGTGAAGATTAAGACTAAAAGTTGTAGTAGCCTACAATAAGGAAGAATTCAGGTAAACAAAGTGTCCAGATAAAAAATATGTTCTAAATATTAGATGACGCTTATCCAGACACACATGTCTAAATTGATGGGTCATGTGAGAGAAATGCTATAACCCCCAGTCACATCTAGCTAAGTGGATGGGTCTCTATTGTCTAGACATGTTCATGTAATACAATAGATGGCTGTAATCACCCCCAGACACATCTAGCTAAGTGGATGGGCCTCTATTGTCTAGACATGTTCATGTAATACAATAGATGGCTGTAATCACCCCCAGCCACATCTAGCTAAGTGGATGGGCCTCTATTGTCTAGACATGTTCATGTAATACTATAGATGGCTGTAATCACCCCCAGCCACATCTAGCTAAGTGGATGGGCCTCTATTGTCTAGACATGTTCATGTAATACTATAGATGGCTGTAATCACCCCCAGTCACATCTAGCTAAGTGGATGGGTCTCTATTGTCTAGACATGTTCATGTAATACTATAGATGGCTGTAATCACCCCCAGTCACATCTAGCTAAGTGGACGGGTCTCTATTGTCTAGACATGTTCATGTAATACTATAGATGGCTGTAATCACCCCCAGACACATCTAGCTAAGTGGACGGGCCTCTATAGAAGGTGGAAAAGGTACAACGAAATGGTTACTTGTATAGTAGCAATATCAGAAATATAGTCAATATAAATAAAATACAAGAACAATATATAAATAATATAATATAGAGTATGTACAAGAACAATATCAAAAACAATATCAGTGATAGACGAGGTAGTTATATGCATACAAGCAGGGGCAAAGTGGCTGAGCAGCAGGATAAACAGTTTATATAGCAGCAACGTATGGCGTGTGTGTTAGGAGAGAATCATGTGAATAGAGGCACTGCAGATAGTGCTGATGACTGGTCCGTCAGAACCACGCATCAACAAGGGAATCTATATTCGGAGAGCCTGTTTCTGTCCTGCCCTTGACTTTGCTGCAGGCCATGTGATGTCCATAGCCTCCTCGTCGAAAAACTCCCTGATCTTTTCAAGAAAATAAGTTTGTCTAGCTGTGTCCAGTCCAGGTGGTGCCTGTACAGGCAGACCATCTATGGGAGGAAGGATGTCAGCGTTGTGCAGCAGCTGAAACCTGGTTCCGACTGAGACCGAACGCTCCTTGGTGACAACAACACCAGGCTCCAGAGCATCGAAGCTGTAAAACAGGAAATAACCAACATCAATTCACCTCCCAAGTTTAAATAAGAAGAATAACCTCATACAATGTAATGAACATGATGTTCAGCTGAAGTGCTGGTACTGCTTGATCTGTGGCAGCGGCCTGAAGTACAGAGTCAGGTGTTGTTACCAGCCATAGCATTCCGTACCATCCTCCAGTCCAACCAGCTGTGGGATGTTGACCTCTGTCACAGTGCTGTCCTTCACAACACCAGCAATCTCAGACAAAGTGTTAACTCTGGTCTTTCTGAAGTGCTGCTTTATAAGGCCGAAGCACCAGTCGGGGGAAAACTTGGTGTGGCTTGTGATCAGGAAGTGAAGGTCCAGACTGTGGTGGAGCTTGTGCATGGTCCGCCAGGCATAATACCAGAGCCCAAACATGTTCTTGTTTTGGCCACTGCAGTTATCACAATTCAGGTCCACACGTGTTTCCCCAACTCCATACAACACTGAAGTAGTTGACTTGTTGTGGTATTTCTTCACAGCAGAAACCAACTCCGTAGTTGGTGAAGAAATGGTGCTGGATGACATGCCTTCAACAAGTCTTTCTTCACAGCAGAAACCAAACAAGCCACACTTGCAAGGTGTTAAATAGTACAGTTGAAGTCGGAAGTTTACATACACCTTTGCCAAATACATTAAACGTTTTCACAATTCCTGACGTTTAATCCTAGTAAAAAGTCCCTGTCGTAGGTCAGTTAGGATCACCACTTTATTTTAAGAATGTGAAATGTCAGAATAATAGTAGAGAGAATTATTAATTTCAGCTTTTATTTATTTCATCACATACCCAGTGGGTCAGAAGTTTACATACACTCAATTAGTATTTGGTAGCATTGCCTTTAAATTGTTTAACTTGGGTCAAATGTTTCGGGTAGCCTTCCACAAGCTTCCCACAATAAGTTGGGTGAATTTTGGCCCATTCCTCCAAACAGAGATGATGTAACCGAGTCAAGTTTGTAGGCCTCCTTGCTCACACAAGCTTTTTCAGTTCTGCCCACAAATGTTCAATAGGATTGACGTCAGGGCTTTGTGATGGCCACTCCAATACCTTGAATTTTGTCCTTAAGCCATTTTGACACACCTTTGGAAGTATGCTTGGGGTCATTGTCCATTTGGAAGACCCATTTTCGACCAAGCTTTAACTTCCTGACTGATGTCTTGAGATGTTGCTTCAATATATCCACATCATTTTCCTTCCTTGTGATGCCATCTATTTTGTGAAGTGCACCAGTCCCTCCTGCAGCAAAGCACCCCCACAACATGATGCTGCGAGCCCCGTGCTTCACGGTTGGGATGGTGTTCTTCGGCTTGCAAGCATCCCCCTTTTTCCTCTAAACATAACGATGATCATTATGGCCAAACAGTTCTATTTTTGTTTCATCAGACCAGAGGACGTTTCTCCAAAAAGTACAATCTTTGTCCCCATGTGCAGTTGCAAACCGTAGTCTGGATTTTTTATGGTGGTTTTGGAGAAGTGGCTTCTTCCTTGCTGAGCGGCCTTTCAGGTTAGGACTTGTTTTACTGTGGATATAGATACTTTGTACCTGTTTCCTCCAGCATCTTCACAAGGTCCTTTGCTGTTGTTCTGGGATTGATTTGCACTTTTCACACCAAAGTATGTTCATCTCTAGGAGACAGAACGCGTCTCCTTCCTGGGCGGTATGACGGCTGCGTGGTCCCATGGTGTTTATACTTGCGTACTATTGTTTTTACAGATGAATATGGTGCCTTCAGGTGTTTGGAAATTGCTCCCAAGGATGGTCTTGGCTGATTTCTTTAGATTTCTTTAGATTTTCCCATGATGTCAAGCAAAGAGGCACTGAGTTTGAAGGTAGGCCTTGAAATACATCCACAGTTACACCTCCAATTGACTCAAATTATGTCAATTCGCCTATCAGTAGCTTCTAAATCCATGACATCATTTTCTGGAATTTTCCAAGCTGTTTAAAGGCACAGTCAACTCAGTGTATGTAAACTTCTGACCCACTGGAATTGTGATACAGTGAATTATAAGTGAAATAATCTGTCTGTAAACAATTGTTGGAAAAATGACTTGTGTCATGCACAAAGTATATGTCCTAACCAGACTATAGTTTGTTATCAAGAAATTTGTGGAGTGGTTTAAAAATTTGTTTTATTGACCCCAACCTAAGTGTATGTAAACTTCCGACTTCAACTGTAGATGGGACCTGGCTGTATAGGGTCAGAAGGATAGTAGATGGGACCTGGCTACATAGGGTCAGAAGGATAGTAGATGGGACCTGGCTACATAGGGTCAGAATGATAGTAGATGGGACCTGGCTACATAGGGTCAGAAGGATAGTAGATGGGACCTGGCTACATAGGGTCAGAAGGATGGTAGATGGGACCTGGCTACATAGGGTCAGAAGGATAGTAGATGGACCTGGCTACATAGGGTCAGAAGGATAGTAGATGGGACCTGGCTGCATAGGGTCAGAAGGATAGTAGATGGGACCTGGCTGTATAGGGTCAGAAGGATAGTAGATGGGACCTGGCTACATAGGGTCAGAAGGATAGTAGATGGGACCTGGCTACATAGGGTCAGAAGGATAGTAGATGGGACCTGGCTGTATAGGGTCAGAAGGATAGTAGATGGGACCTGGCTACATAGGGTCAGAAGGATAGTAGATGGGACCTGGCTACATAGGGTCAGAAGGATAGTAGATGGGACCTGGCTACATAGGGTCAGAAGGATAGTAGATGGGACCTGGCTACATAGGGTCAGAAGGATGGTAGATGGGACCTGGCTACATAGGGTCAGAAGGATAGTAGATGGGACCTGGCTACATAGGATCAGAAGGATAGTAGATGGGACCTGGCTACATAGGGTCAAGAAGGATAGTAGATGGGACCTGGCTACATAGGGTCAGAAGGATAGTAGATGGGACCTGGCTGTATAGGGTCAGAAGGATAGTAGATGGGACCTGGCTACATAGGGTTAGAAGGATAGTAGATGGGACCTGGCTACATAGGGTCAGAAGGATAGTAGATGGGACCTGGCTACATAGGGTCAGAATGATAGTAGATGGGACCTGGCTACATAGGGTCAGAAGGATAGTAGATGGGACCTGGCTACATAGGGTCAGAATGATAGTAGATGGGACCTGGCTACATAGGGTCAGAAGGATAGTAGATGGGACCTGGCTACATAGGGTCAGAAGGATAGTAGATGGGACCTGGCTACATAGGGTCAGAAGGATAGTAGATGGGACCTGGCTACATAGGGTCAGAAGGATAGTAGATGGGACCTGGCTACATAGGGTCAGAATGATAGTAGATGGGACCTGGCTACATAGGGTCAGAAGGATAGTAGATGGGACCTGGCTACATAGGGTCAGAAGGATAGTAGATGGGACCTGGCTACATAGGGTCAGAAGGATAGTAGATGGGACCTAGTTACATAGGGTCAGAAGGATAGTAGATGGGACCTGGCTACATAGGGTCAGAAGGATAGTAGATGGGACCTGGCTACATAGGGTCAGAAGGATAGTAGATGGGACCTGGCTACATAGGGTCAGAAGGATAGTAGATGGGACCTGGCTACATAGGGTCAGAAGGATAGTAGATGGGACCTGGCTACATAGGGTCAGAAGGATAGTAGATGGGACCTGGCTACATAGGGTCAGAAGGATAGTAGATGGACCTGGCTACATAGGGTCAGAAGGATAGTAGATGGGACCTGGCTACATAGGGTCAGAAGGATAGTAGATGGGACCTGGCTACATAGGGTCAGAAGGATAGTAGATGGGACCTGGCTACATAGGGTCAGAAGGATAGTAGATGGGACCTGGCTACATAGGGTCAGAAGGATAGTAGATGGGACCTGGCTACATAGGGTCAGAAGGATAGTAGATGGGTAGATGGGACCTGGTTACATAGGGTCAGAAGGATAGTAGATGGGACCTGGCTACATAGGGTCAGAAGGATAGTAGATGGGACCTGGCTACATAGGGTCAGAATGATAGTAGATGGGACCTGGCTACATAGGGTCAGAAGGATAGTAGATGGGACCTGGCTACATAGGGTCAGAAGGATAGTAGATGGGACCTGGCTACATAGGGTCAGAAGGATAGTAGATGGGACCTGGCTACATAGGGTCAGAAGGATAGTAGATGGGACCTGGCTACATAGGGTCAGAAGGATAGTAGATGGGACCTGGCTACATAGGGTCAGAAGGATAGTAGATGGGACCTGGCTACATAGGGTCAGAAGGATAGTAGATGGGACCTGGTTACATAGGGTCAGAAGGATAGTAGATGGGACCTGGCTACATAGGGTCAGAAGGATAGTAGATGGGACCTGGCTACATAGGGTCAGAAGGATAGTAGATGGGACCTGGCTACATAGGGTCAGAAGGATAGTAGATGGGACCTGGCTACATAGGGTCAGAAGGATAGTAGATGGGACCTGGCTACATAGGGTCAGAAGGATAGTAGATGGGACCTGGCTACATAGGGTCAGAAGGATAGTAGATGGACCTGGCTACATAGGGTCAGAAGGATAGTAGATGGGACCTGGCTACATAGGGTCAGAAGGATAGTAGATGGGACCTGGCTACATAGGGTCAGAAGGATAGTAGATTGGACCTGGCTACATAGGGTCAGAAGGATAGTAGATGGGACCTGGCTACATAGGGTCAGAAGGATAGTAGATGGGACCTGGCTACATAGGGTCAGAAGGATAGTAGATGGGTAGATGGGACCTGGTTACATAGGGTCAGAAGGATAGTAGATGGGACCTGGCTACATAGGGTCAGAAGGATAGTAGATGGGACCTGGCTACATAGGGTCAGAATGATAGTAGATGGGACCTGGCTACATAGGGTCAGAAGGATAGTAGATGGGACCTGGCTACATAGGGTCAGAAGAATAGTAGATGGGACTTGGCTACATAGGGTCAGAAGGATAGTAGATGGACCTGGCTACATAGGGTCAGAAGGATAGTAGATGGGACCTGGCTACATAGGGTCAGAAGGAGAGTAGATGGGACCTGGCTGTATAGGGTCAGAAGGATAGTAGATGGGACCTGGCTACATAGGGTCAGAAGGATAGTAGATGGGACCTGGCTACATAGGGTCAGGAGGATAGTAGATGGGACCTGGCTACATAGGGTCAGAAGGATAGTAGATGGGACCTGGCTACATAGGGTCAGAAGGATAGTAGATGGGACCTGGCTACATAGGGTCAGAAGGATAGTAGATGGGACCTGGCTACATAGGGTCAGAAGGATAGTAGATGGGACCTGGCTACATAGGGTCAGAAGGATAGTAGATGGGTAGATGGGACCTGGTTACATAGGGTCAGAAGGATAGTAGATGGGACCTGGCTACATAGGGTCAGAAGGATAGTAGATGGGACCTGGCTACATAGGGTCAGAATGATAGTAGATGGGACCTGGCTACATAGGGTCAGAAGGATAGTAGATGGGACCTGGCTACATAGGGTCAGAAGGATAGTAGATGGGACCTGGCTACATAGGGTCAGAAGGATAGTAGATGGGACCTGGCTACATAGGGTCAGAAGGATAGTAGATGGGACCTGGCTACATAGGGTCAGAAGGATAGTAGATGGGACCTGGCTACATAGGGTCAGAAGGATAGTAGATGGGACCTGGCTACATAGGGTCAGAAGGATAGTAGATGGGACCTGGTTACATAGGGTCAGAAGGATAGTAGATGGGACCTGGCTACATAGGGTCAGAAGGATAGTAGATGGGACCTGGCTACATAGGGTCAGAAGGATAGTAGATGGGACCTGGCTACATAGGGTCAGAAGGATAGTAGATGGGACCTGGCTACATAGGGTCAGAAGGATAGTAGATGGGACCTGGCTACATAGGGTCAGAAGGATAGTAGATGGGACCTGGCTACATAGGGTGAGAAGGATAGTAGATGGACCTGGCTACATAGGGTCAGAAGGATAGTAGATGGGACCTGGCTACATAGGGTCAGAAGGATAGTAGATGGGACCTGGCTACATAGGGTCAGAAGGATAGTAGATGGGACCTGGCTACATAGGGTCAGAAGGATAGTAGATGGGTAGATGGGACCTGGTTACATAGGGTCAGAAGGATAGTAGATGGGACCTGGCTACATAGGGTCAGAAGGATAGTAGATGGGACCTGGCTACATAGGGTCAGAATGATAGTAGATGGGACCTGGCTACATAGGGTCAGAAGGATAGTAGATGGGACCTGGCTACATAGGGTCAGAAGGATAGTAGATGGGACCTGGCTACATAGGGTCAGAAGAATAGTAGATGGGACTTGGCTACATAGGGTCAGAAGGATAGTAGATGGACCTGGCTACATAGGGTCAGAAGGATAGTAGATGGGACCTGGCTACATAGGGTCAGAAGGATAGTAGATGGACCTGGCTACATAGGGTCAGAAGGATAGTAGATGGGACCTGGCTACATAGGGTCAGAAGGATAGTAGATGGGACCTGGCTACATAGAGTCAGAAGAATAGTAGATGGGACCTGGCTACATAGGGTCAGAAGGATAGTAGATGGGACCTGGCTACATAGGGTCAGAAGGATAGTAGATGGGACCTGGCTACATAGGGTCAGAATGATAGTAGATGGGACCTGGCTACATAGGGTCAGAAGGATAGTAGATGGACCTGGCTGCATAGGGTCAGAAGGATAGTAGATGGGACCTGGCTACATAGGGTCAGAAGGATAGTAGATGGGACCTGACTACATAGGATCAGAAGGATAGTAGATGGGACCTGGCTACATAGGGTCAGAAGGATAGTAGATGGACCTGGCTGCATAGGGTCAGAAGGATAGTAGATGGGACCTGGCTACATAGGGTCAGAAGGATAGTAGATGGACCTGGCTGCATAGGGTCAGAAGGATAGTAGATGGGACCTGGCTACATAGGGTCAGAAGGATAGTAGATGGGACCTGGCTACATAGGGTCAGAATGATAGTAGATGGGACCTGGCTACATAGGGTCAGAAGGATAGTAGATGGGACCTGGCTACATAGGGTCAGAAGGTTAGTAGATGGGACCTGGCTACATAGGGTCAGAATGATAGTAGATGGGACCTGGCTACATAGGGTCAGAAGGATAGTAGATGGACCTGGCTGCATAGGGTCAGAAGGATAGTAGATGGACCTGGCTACATAAGGTCAGAAAGATAGTAGATGGGACCTGGCTACATAGGGTCAGAAGGAGAGTAGATGGGACCTGGCTACATAGGGTCAGAAGGATAGTAGATGGGACCTGGCTACATAGTGTCAGAAGGATAGTAGATGGGACCTGGCTACATAGGGTCAGAAGGATAGTAGATGGGACCTGGCTACATAGGGTCAGAAGGATAGTAGATGGGACCTGGCTACATAGGGTCAGAAGGATAGTAGATGGACCTGGCTACATAGGGTCAGAAGGATAGTAGATGGGACCTGGCTACATAGGGTCAGAAGGATAGTAGATGGGACCTGGCTACATAGGGTCAGAAGGATAGTAGATGGGACCTGGCTACATAGGGTCAGAAGGATAGTAGATGGGACCTGGCTACATAGGGTCAGAAGGATAGTAGATGGGACCTGGCTACATAGGGTCAGAAGGATAGTAGATGGGTAGATGGGACCTGGTTACATAGGGTCAGAAGGATAGTAGATGGGACCTGGCTACATAGGGTCAGAAGGATAGTAGATGGGACCTGGCTACATAGGGTCAGAATGATAGTAGATGGGACCTGGCTACATAGGGTCAGAAGGATAGTAGATGGGACCTGGCTACATAGGGTCAGAAGGATAGTAGATGGGACCTGGCTACATAGGGTCAGAAGGATAGTAGATGGGACCTGGCTACATAGGGTCAGAAGGATAGTAGATGGGACCTGGCTACATAGGGTCAGAAGGATAGTAGATGGGACCTGGCTACATAGGGTCAGAAGGATAGTAGATGGGACCTGGCTACATAGGGTCAGAAGGATAGTAGATGGGACCTGGTTACATAGGGTCAGAAGGATAGTAGATGGGACCTGGCTACATAGGGTCAGAAGGATAGTAGATGGGACCTGGCTACATAGGGTCAGAAGGATAGTAGATGGGACCTGGCTACATAGGGTCAGAAGGATAGTAGATGGGACCTGGCTACATAGGGTCAGAAGGATAGTAGATGGGACCTGGCTACATAGGGTCAGAAGGATAGTAGATGGGACCTGGCTACATAGGGTCAGAAGGATAGTAGATGGACCTGGCTACATAGGGTCAGAAGGATAGTAGATGGGACCTGGCTACATAGGGTCAGAAGGATAGTAGATGGGACCTGGCTACATAGGGTCAGAAGGATAGTAGATGGGACCTGGCTACATAGGGTCAGAAGGATAGTAGATGGGACCTGGCTACATAGGGTCAGAAGGATAGTAGATGGGACCTGGCTACATAGGGTCAGAAGGATAGTAGATGGGTAGATGGGACCTGGTTACATAGGGTCAGAAGGATAGTAGATGGGACCTGGCTACATAGGGTCAGAAGGATAGTAGATGGGACCTGGCTACATAGGGTCAGAATGATAGTAGATGGGACCTGGCTACATAGGGTCAGAAGGATAGTAGATGGGACCTGGCTACATAGGGTCAGAAGGATAGTAGATGGGACCTGGCTACATAGGGTCAGAAGAATAGTAGATGGGACTTGGCTACATAGGGTCAGAAGGATAGTAGATGGACCTGGCTACATAGGGTCAGAAGGATAGTAGATGGGACCTGGCTACATAGGGTCAGAAGGATAGTAGATGGACCTGGCTACATAGGGTCAGAAGGATAGTAGATGGGACCTGGCTACATAGGGTCAGAAGGATAGTAGATGGGACCTGGCTACATAGAGTCAGAAGAATAGTAGATGGGACCTGGCTACATAGGGTCAGAAGGATAGTAGATGGGACCTGGCTACATAGGGTCAGAAGGATAGTAGATGGGACCTGGCTACATAGGGTCAGAATGATAGTAGATGGGACCTGGCTACATAGGGTCAGAAGGATAGTAGATGGACCTGGCTGCATAGGGTCAGAAGGATAGTAGATGGGACCTGGCTACATAGGGTCAGAAGGATAGTAGATGGGACCTGACTACATAGGATCAGAAGGATAGTAGATGGGACCTGGCTACATAGGGTCAGAAGGATAGTAGATGGACCTGGCTGCATAGGGTCAGAAGGATAGTAGATGGGACCTGGCTACATAGGGTCAGAAGGATAGTAGATGGACCTGGCTGCATAGGGTCAGAAGGATAGTAGATGGGACCTGGCTACATAGGGTCAGAAGGATAGTAGATGGGACCTGGCTACATAGGGTCAGAAGGATAGTAGATGGGACCTGGCTACATAGGGTCAGAATGATAGTAGATGGGACCTGGCTACATAGGGTCAGAAGGATAGTAGATGGGACCTGGCTACATAGGGTCAGAAGGTTAGTAGATGGGACCTGGCTACATAGGGTCAGAATGATAGTAGATGGGACCTGGCTACATAGGGTCAGAAGGATAGTAGATGGACCTGGCTGCATAGGGTCAGAAGGATAGTAGATGGACCTGGCTACATAAGGTCAGAAAGATAGTAGATGGGACCTGGCTACATAGGGTCAGAAGGAGAGTAGATGGGACCTGGCTACATAGGGTCAGAAGGATAGTAGATGGGACCTGGCTACATAGGGTCAGAAGGAGAGTAGATGGGACCTGGCTGTATAGGGTCAGAAGGATAGTAGATGGGACCTGGCTACATAGGGTCAGAAGGATAGTAGATGGGACCTGGCTACATAGGGTCAGAAGGAGAGTAGATGGGACCTGGCTGTATAGGGTCAGAAGGATAGTAGATGGGACCTGGCTACATAGGGTCAGAAGGATAGTAGATGGGACCTGGCTACATAGGGTCAGGAGGATAGTAGATGGGACCTGGCTACATAGGGTCAGAAGGATAGTAGATGGGACCTGGCTACATAGGGTCAGAAGGATAGTAGATGGGACCTGGCTACATAGGGTCAGAAGGATAGTAGATGGGACCTGGCTACATAGGGTCAGAAGGATAGTAGATGGGACCTGGCTACATAGGGTCAGAAGGAGAGTAGATGGGACCTGGCTGTATAGGGTCAGAAGGATAGTAGATGGGACCTGGCTACATAGGGTCAGAAGGATAGTAGATGGACCTGGTTACATAGGGTCAGAAGGATAGTAGATGGGACCTGGCTACATAGGGTCAGAAGGATAATAGATGGGACCTGGCTACATAGGATCAGAAGGATAGTAGATGGGACCTGGCTACATAGGGTCAGAAGGATAATAGATGGGACCTGGCTACATAGGGTCAGAAGGATAGTAGATGGGACCTGGCTACATAGGGTCAGAAGGATAGTAGATGGGACCTGGTTACATAGGGTCAGAAGGATAGTAGATGGGACCTGGCTACATAGGGTCAGAAGGATAGTAGATGGGACCTGGCTACATAGGGTCAGAAGGATAGTAGATGGGACCTGGCTACATAGGGTCAGAAGGATAGTAGATGGACCTGGCTACATAGGGTCAGAAGGATAGTAGATGGGACCTGGCTGTATAGGGTCAGAAGGAGAGTAGATGGGACCTGGCTGTATAGGGTCAGAAGGATAGTGCACCTGCAAACAACAAAAGAACATTAAGATTAGTTAATGAAAAGAAAATGTAACATAAAACATAATATCATTTTTTAATTCATCATCCTCAGGTAAGTTGCACTTACCTACAAATGTGCAGAGCAGCAGCACTGCATACAGACACATAATCTTGTAAACTGGAAGTTAAAATGAGATTCACACAGCCCGACTACACGTACCTCTGGAAAATAGAGAAATAATGTGAGATCAATAATGTGGTGCCAATCATGTTGGAGGTCAATTAAATAGTCATAACGTGTTGTTTATGCTTTACATACCAAGTGTTGTCATCGATTCCTTGTAGAGACGCCACACTGCTGCTTTTGTCACACGGGACGGCAGCAGCTTTCCACCAGTGTTTGTATCCTGGGTGGCGTCCTGGTAATACTACTGCATTATCCTCTGGGTGGCGTCCTGGTAATACTACTGCATTGTCCTCTGGGTGGCGTCCTGGTAATACTACTGCATTATCCTCTGGGTGACGTCCTGGTAATACTACTGCATTATCATCTGGGTGGCGTCCTGGTAATACTACTGCATTGTCCTCTGGGTGGCGTCCTGGTAATACTACTGCATTATCCTCTGGGTGGCGTCCTGGTAATACTACTGCATTATCATCTGGGTGACATTCTGGTAATACCACTGCATTATCCTCTGGGTGGCATCCTGGTAATAGTATTGCATTATCATCAAAATGACTCTTACCCAAATCTGACTGCCTGTAGCTCAGGACCTAAAGCCAGGATATGCATATTCTTGATACCATTTGAAAGGAAACACTTTGAAGTTTTTGGAAATGTGAAATTAATGTAGGAGAATATAAGACATTAGATCTGGTAAAAGAAATACAAACAAAAAAACATGTGTTTTCTATGTTTTTTTCCTTCATCATCTGAATGTCATACATGATGGATCATTAGCTTCCCTACAGAAAATACCCGAACCTTCGCACATCTAGATAGCTGGGTGGGTGTGGAGCCAGAGACAGCAAGGGTTCAAACTGTAGAACCCAGGTTCTAAATAAAAAAATATTTTATCAAACAAAACTATGCTACATTTTATCTCTGGGACCCTCAGGATGACAGATCAGAGCCAGATTACTGAATGTAAGAACATTATTTACCTTCAGAGGTGAATGTATCAAACCAGTTGCCCTGATAAAAGTGTTTTGTTGTTGTGCACTCTCCTCAAACAATAGCACGGTATTTTTCCACTGTAATAGCTATTGTAAATCGGACACCGCAGTTAGATGAACAAGAATTTAAGCTTTCTGCCCATATAAGACTTTTCTTAGTTCTGGAAAGTGGGCTGTTACTTACATCATCATTCTAGTCACATTAGCGCATGTTAGCATCAACCGTCCCGGTACAGAGACACCGATCCCGTAGAGGTTATTATAACTTGCAATGAAAACAACTTTCTGACCAAATTAGAAACGTGTTACATCTGAAACTGTAGCTAGACTCTTACCCGATACACATGGATGAAAGCTTCACGGCAGACTGCAACCCCTTACCCATACACATGGATGAAAGCTTCACGGCAGACTGCAACCCCTTACCCGATACACATGGATGAAAGCTTCACGGCAGACTGCAACCCCTTACCCGATACACATGGATGAAAGCTTCACGGCAGACTGCAACCCCTTACCCGATACACATGGATGAAAGCTTCACGGCAGACTGCAACCCCTTTCCTTAAATACTGTTATCCAGAGCGTTTGGTGACTGTAACTCCTGGCAACAATTTAACTATGCTTTTTTGCTGATGTTTTCTGACACCGGCCATATTCAACGAGCGTTGGTAAATTCGTCAGTTATTCTGCACTCTGGTACATTCAGACAAGAGTGCTCTGAAACAGGTGTTGCAGTGAGATTCTATTTAAACGGACACTTGCATAGTGGAGTCTTTTGTTAAGTTTTACTACACAATAATGTTTCTTTTAGACACGATTACCTACATAAATTGACCAGCTCAAATAGACAGAAGCAGTATACATGGCAGACCAATCCAAACTCATCTCTCGGCAAGTCCAGCCCACTCATAATGTCAGCCAATCATGGGTAGCGTAGACTTAACCAACTAGGCTCCTAATTTAACAATTGTATTCGTATTTACAGATCGCATACAAGTTTGTTATTAAAGCACATGAAAGATCACATGTTCCAGAAGGAATTTCTGCCCCAAAAACCTTTTTTTCCCCCATTTACGTTAAAACGGCTCTCCTGTGAAGTCGTGACCCGCGACATACGCCTAGTTTCCTGAAACGGGCCACATTTTAACACCATCACAAAGTGCTTTTACATTACAATATAAAACACATTTTATTTCAAAGAGAAAATGTAAACAACATGGTGTTAATTGTATTCATCATTAACTCCTCTTATGTCCTTGTAGGTTCTTCAGCCCCCAGTAAAGATGTTGTCGAGAGGAGAGAGTTGGAGACCACGAAGATGAACTTGGTCTCCAGGCCAACCACAGTGGGTGTGGTCAGCGGTGTGGGTGTGGCCAGCGGTGTGGGTGAGGCCAGCGGTGTAGGTGTGACCAGCGGTGTGGGTGTGGCCAGCGGTGTGGGTGTGGCCAGCGGTGTGGGTGTGGCCAGCGGTGTGGGTGTGGCCAGCAGTGTGGGTGTGGCCAGCGGTGTAGGTGTGGCCAGCGGTGTAGGTGGGGCCAGCAGTGTGGGTGTGGCCAGCAGCAATGGGTCCCGGAACATCACTGAGGCGCGGCGTAGAGACAAGCGCTGCACGTGTTACAGCTACAGAGACAAGGAGTGTGTCTACTACTGTCACCTGGACATCATCTGGATCAACACACCCGAGTGAGTAGTGACAGGCCTGACCCTGACCTCCACTAACCCTGACCTCCCCTAACCTCAACCCTCAGTCCCTCCCCTAACCTCAACCCTCAGTCCCTCCCCTAACCTCAACCCTCAGTCCCTCCCCTAACCTCAACCCTCACCTCCACTAACCTCAACCCTGACCTCCACCAACCCTGACCTCCACTAACCCTGACCTCCACTAACCCTGACCTCCACTAACCCTGACCTCCCCTAACCCTGACCTCCACTAACCCTGACCTCCCCTAACCCTGACCTCCCCTAACCCTGACCTCCCCTAACCCTGACCTCCCCTAACCCTGACCTCCCCTAACCCTGACCTTCACTAACCCTGACCTCCACTAACCCTGACCTCCCCTAACCCTGACCTCCCCTAACCCTGACCTCCCCTAACCCTGACCTCCACTAACCCTGACCTCCACTAACCCTGACCTCCACTAACCCTGACCTCCCCTAACCCTGACCTCCCCTAACCCTGACCTCCCCTAACCCTGACCTCCACTAACCCTGACCTCCACTAACCCTGACCTCCCCTAACCCTGACCTCCACTAACCCTGACCTCCACTAACCCTGACCCCCCCCTAACCCCAACCCTGACCTCCACTAACCCCAACCCTGACCTCCCCTAACCCCAACCCTGACCTCCACTAATCCCAAACCCTGACCTCCACTAACCCCAACCCTGATCTCCACTAACCCCAACCCTGACCTCCACTAACCCCAACCCTGACCTCCACTAATCCCAACCCTGACCTCCACTAATCCCAACCCTGACCTCCACTAACCCCAACCCTGATCTCCACTAACCCCAACCCTGACCTCCCCTAACCCCAACCCTGATCTCCACTAATCCCAAACCCTGACCTCCACTAACCCCAACCCTGACCTCCACTAATCCCAACCCTGACCTCCACTAATCCCAAACCCTGACCTCCATTAACCCTGACCTCCACTAACCCCAACCCTGACCTCCACTAATCCCTGACCTCCGCTAACCCCAACCCTGACCTCCACTAATCCCAACCCTGAACTCCACTAACCCCAACCCTGACCTCCACTAATCCCAACCCTGACCTCCACCAACCCCAACCCTGACCTCCACTAACCCCAACCCTGACCTCCACCAACCCCAACCCTGACCTCCACTAACCCCAACCCTGATCCCCCCCTAACCCCAACCCTGACCTCCACTAACCCCAACCCTGACCCCCCCTAACCCCAACCCTGACCTCCACTAACCCCAACCCTGACCTCCACTAATCCCAACCCTGACCTCCACTAATCCCAACCCTGACCTCCACTAACCCCAACCCTGATCTCCACTAACCCCAACCCTGACCTCCCCTAACCCCAACCCTGACCTCCACTAATCCCAACCCTGACCTCCACTAATCCCAACCCTGACCTCCACTAATCCCAACCCTGACCTCCACTAATCCCAACCCTGACCTCCACTAACCCCAACCCTGATCTCCACTAACCCCAACCCTGACCTCCCCTAACCCCAACCCTGACCTCCACTAATCCCAAACCATGACCTCCACTAACCCCAACCCTGACCTCCACTAATCCCAACCCTGACCTCCACTAATCCCAAACCCTGACCTCCATTAACCCTGACCTCCACTAACCCCAACCCTGACCTCCACTAATCCCTGACCTCCGCTAACCCCAACCCTGACCTCCACTAATCCCAACCCTGAACTCCACTAACCCCAACCCTGACCTCCACTAATCCCAACCCTGACCTCCACCAACCCCAACCCTGACCTCCACTAACCCCAACCCTGACCTCCACCAACCCCAACCCTGACCTCCACTAACCCCAACCCTGATCCCCCCCTAACCCCAACCCTGACCTCCACTAACCCCAACCCTGACCCCCCCTAACCCCAACCCTGACCTCCACTAACCCCAACCCTGACCCCCCCTAACCCCAACCCTGACATCCACTAACCCCAACCCTGACCCCCCCTAACCCCAACCCTGACCTCCACTAACCCCAACCCTGACCCCAACCCTGACCCACCCTAACCCCAACCCTGACCTCCACTAACCCCAACCCTAACCCCAACCCTAACCCCAACCCTGACCTCCACTAACCCCAACCCTGACCCCCCCTAACCCCAACCCTGACCTCCACTAACCCCAACCCTAACCCCAACCCTGACCCCCCCTAACCCCAACCCTGACCTCCACTAACCCCAACCCTGACCTCCACTAACCCCAACCCTGACCTCCACTAACCCCAACCCTGACCTCCACTAACCCCAACCCTGACCTCCACTAACCCCAACCCTGATCCCCCCCAACCCCAACCCTGACCTTCACTAATCCCAAACCCTGACCTCCCCTAACCCCAACCCTGACCTCCACTAACCCCAACCCTGACCCCAACCCTAACCCAAACCCTGACCTCCCCTAACCCCAACCCTGATCCCCCCCTAACCCCAACCCTGACCTCCACTAACCCCAACCCTGATCCCCCCCTAACCCCAACCCTGACCCCCCCCTAACCCCAACCCTGACCTTCACTAACCCCAACCCTGACCTCCCCTAACCCCAACCCTGACCTCCCCTAACTCTTAAAATATATATATATATATTTCACCTTTATTTAACCAGGTAGGCCAGTTGAGAACAAGTTCTCATTTACAACTGTGCCCTGGCCAAGATAAAGCAAAGCAGTGTGACAAAAACAACAACACAGAGTTACACATAAACAAACGTACAGTCAATAAAATAAAATAAATAAAAATCTATGTACAGTGTGTGCAAATGTAGAAGAGTAGGGAGGTAGGCAATAAATAGGACACAGAGGCAAAATAATTACAATTTAGCATTAACACTGGAGTGATAGATGTGCAGATGATGATGTGCAAGTAGAGATACTGGTGTGCAAAAGAGCAAGAAGGTAAGTAATAATATGGGGATAAGGTAGTTGGATGGGCTGTTTACAGATGGGCTGTGTACAGGTACAGTGATCGGTAAGGTGCTCTGACAGCTGATGCTTAAAGTTAGAGAGGGAGAGATAAGAGAATTTGTTCCAGTCATTGGCAGCAGAGAACTGGAAGGAAAGGCGGCCAAAGTAAGTGTTGGCTTTGGGGGTGACCAGTGAAATATACCTGCTGGATAGCGTGCTACGGGTGGGTGTTGTTATGGTGACCAGTGAGCTGAGATAAGGCAGGGCTTTACCTAGCAAAGACTTATAGATGACCTGGAGCCAGTGGGTTTGGCGACGAATATGTAGCGAGGACCAGCCAACGAGATCATACAGGTCGCAGTGGTGGGTAGTATAAGGGGCTTTGGTACGGATGGCACTGTGATAGACTGCATCCAGTTTGCTGAGTAGAGTGTTGGAGGCTATTTTGTAAATGACATCACCGAAGTCGAGGATCGGTAGGATGGTCAGTTTTACGAGGGTAAGTTTGGCAGCATGAGTGAAGGATGCTTTGTTGTGAAATAGGAAGCCGATTCTAGATTTATTTTTAGATTGGAGATGCTTAATGTGAGTCTGGAAGGAGAGTTTACAGTCTAACCAGACACCTAGGTATTTATAGTTGTCCACATATTC
>NW_024059777.1:0-31691 GCF_016432855.1 Salvelinus namaycush
CTGGGTTGTGGTGCTGTATGTAAAGGTCCCAGTCCAGAATCATATTCTACGATAGTAATAGCTGGTGGTCTGGGTTGTGGTGCTGTACTGTAAAGGTCCAGATCATATTCTACTCATATTATAGCTGGTGGATTCTGGGTTGTGGTGCTGTATCTGTAAAGGTCCATCCAGAATCATATTCTACTATAGTATAGCTGGTTGATCTGGGTTGTGGTGGCGGTACTGTAAAGGTCCAGTAATCATATTTCTACTATATGTAATAGCTGGTTGTTCTGGGTTGTGGTGCTGGTACTGTAAAGGTCCGAAATCATATTCTACTATAGTAATAGCTGGTGGTCTGGGTTGTGGTGCTGTACTGTAAAGGTCAGTCCAGAATCATATTCTACTATAGTAATAGCTGGTGTTACTGGATTGTGGTGCCTAGGTACTGTAAGGTCCCGAATCATATTCTACTATAGTAATAGCTGGTGATCTGGGTTGTGGTGCTGTACTGTAAAGGTCCAGAATCATATTCTACTATAGTAATAGCTGGTGGTCTGGGTTGTGGTGCTGTACTGTAAAGGTCCAGAATCATATTCTACTATAGTAATAGCTGGTGGTCTGGGTTGTGGTGCTGTACTGTAAAGGTCCAGTCCAGAATCATATTCTACTATAGTAATAGCTGGTGTTCTGGGTTGTGGTGCTGTACTGTAAAGGTCCAGTCCAGAATCATATTCTACTATAGTAATAGCTGGTGGTCTGGGTTGTGGTGCTGTACTGTAAAGGTCCAGTCCAGAATCATATTCTACTATAGTAATAGCTGGTGGTCTGGGTTGTGGTGCTGTACTGTAAAGGTCCAGTCCAGAATCATATTCTACTATAGTAATAGCTGGTGGTCTGGGTTGTGGTGCTGTACTGTAAAGGTCCAGTCCAGAATCATATTCTACTATAGTAATAGCTGGTGGTCTGGGTTGTGGTGCTGTACTGTAAAGGTCCAGTCCAGATCATATTCTACTATAGTAATAGCTGGTGGTCTGGGTTGTGGTGCTGTACTGTAAAGGTCCAGAATCATATTCTACTATAGTAATAGCTGGTGTTCTGGGTTGTGGTGCTGTACTGTAAAGGTCCAGTCCAGAATCATATTCTACTATAGTAATAGCTGTGTTCTGGGTTGTGGTGCTGTACTGTAAAGGTCCAGTCCAGAATCATATTCTACTATAGTAATAGCTGGTGTTCTGGGTTGTGGTGCTGTACTGTAAAGGTCCAGTCCAGAATCATATTCTACTATAGTAATAGCTGGTGGTCTGGGTTGTGGTGCTGTACTGTAAAGGTCCAGTCCAGAATCATATTCTACTATAGTAATAGCTGGTGGTCTGGGTTGTGGTGCTGTACTGTAAAGGTCCAGTCCAGAATCATATTCTACTATAGTAATAGCTGGTGTCTGGGTTGTGGTGCTGTACTGTAAAGGTCCAGAATCATATTCTACTATAGTAATAGCTGGTGATCTGGGTTGTGGTGCTGTACTGTAAAGGTCCAGTCCAGAATCATATTCTACTATAGTAATAGCTGGTGTTCTGGGTTGTGGTGCTGTACTGTAAAGGTCCAGTCCAGAATCATATTCTACTATAGTAATAGCTGGTGATCTGGGTTGTGGTGCTGTACTGTAAAGGTCCAGTCCAGAATCATATTCTACTATAGTAATAGCTGGTGATCTGGGTTGTGGTGCTGTACTGTAAAGGTCCAGTCCAGAATCATATTCTACTATAGTAATAGCTGGTGATCTGGGTTGTGGTGCTGTACTGTAAAGGTCCAGTCCAGAATCATATTCTACTATAGTAATAGCTGGTGGTCTGGGTTGTGGTGCTGTACTGTAAAGGTCCAGTCCAGAATCATATTCTACTATAGTAATAGCTGGTGGTCTGGGTTGTGGTGCTGTACTGTAAAGGTCCAGAATCATATTCTACTATAGTAATAGCTGGTGGTCTGGGTTGTGGTGCTGTACTGTAAAGGTCCAGAATCATATTCTACTATAGTAATAGCTGGTGATCTGGGTTGTGGTGCTGTACTGTAAAGGTCCAGAATCATATTCTACTATAGTAATAGCTGGTGATCTGGGTTGTGGTGCTGTACTGTAAAGGTCCAGCAATCATATTCTACTATAGTAATAGCTGGTGTTCTGGGTTGTGGTGCTGTACTGTAAAGGTCCAGTCCAGAATCATATTCTACTATAGTAATAGCTGGTGATCTGGGTTGTGGTGCTGTACTGTAAAGGTCCAGTCCAGAATCATATTCTACTATAGTAATAGCTGGTGGTCTGGGTTGTGGTGCTGTACTGTAAAGGTCAGTCCAGAATCATATTCTACTATAGTAATAGCTGGTGATCTGGGTTGTGGTGCTGTACTGTAAAGGGTCCAGAATCATATTCTACTATAGTAATAGCTGGTGTTCTGGGTTGTGGTGCTGTACTGTAAAGGTCCAGAATCATATTCTACTATAGTAATAGCTGGTGGTCTGGGTTGTGGTGCTGTACTGTAAAGGTCCAGAATCATATTCTACTATAGTAATAGCTGGTGTCTGGGTTGTGGTGCTGTACTGTAAAGGTCCAGTCCAGAATCATATTCTACTATAGTAATAGCTGGTGTTCTGGGTTGTGGTGCTGTACTGTAAAGGTCCAGAATCATATTCTACTATAGTAATAGCTGGTGGTCTGGGTTGTGGTGCTGTACTGTAAAGGTCCAGAATCATATTCTACTATAGTAATAGCTGGTGTTCTGGGTTGTGGTGCTGTACTGTAAAGGTCCAGTCCAGAATCATATTCTACTATAGTAATAGCTGGTGTCTGGGTTGTGGTGCTGTACTGTAAAGGTCCAGAATCATATTCTACTATAGTAATAGCTGGTGGTCTGGGTTGTGGTGCTGTACTGTAAAGGTCCAGTCAATCATATTCTACTATAGTAATAGCTGGTGGTCTGGGTTGTGGTGCTGTACTGTAAAGGTCCAGTCCAGAATCATATTCTACTATAGTAATAGCTGGTGGTCTGGGTTGTGGTGCTGTACTGTAAAGGTCCAGTCCAGAATCATATTCTACTATAGTAATAGCTGGTGTGTCTGGGTTGTGGTGCTGTACTGTAAAGGTCCAGAATCATATTCTACTATAGTAATAGCTGGTGATTCTGGGTTGTGGTGCTGTACTGTAAAGGTCCAGAATCATATTCTACTATAGTAATAGCTGGTGTTCTGGGTTGTGGTGCTGTACTGTAAAGGTCCAGAATCATATTCTACTATAGTAATAGCTGGTGATCTGGGTTGTGGTGCTGTACTGTAAAGTCAGTCCAGAATCATATTCTACTATAGTAATAGCTGGCTGGTCTGGGTTGTGGTGCTGTACTGTAAAGGTCCAGTCCAGAATCATATTCTACTATAGTAATAGCTGGTGGTCTGGGTTGTGGTGCTGTACTGTAAGGTCCAGAATCATATTCTACTATAGTAATAGCTGGTGTATCTGGGTTGTGGTGCTGTACTGTAAAGGTCCAGTCCGAATCATATTCTACTATAGTAATAGCTGGTGATCTGGGTTGTGGTGCTGTACTGTAAAGGTCCAGTCCAGAATCATATTCTACTATAGTAATAGCTGGTGATCTGGGTTGTGGTGCTGTACTGTAAAGGTCCAGTCCAGAATCATATTCTACTATAGTAATAGCTGGTGGTCGGGTTGTGGTGCTGTACTGTAAAGGTCCAGTCCAGAATCATATTCTACTATAGTAATAGCTGGTGGTCTGGGTTGTGGTGCTGTACTGTAAAGGTCCGTCAGAATCATATTCTACTATAGTAATAGCTGGTGGTCTGGGTTGTGGTGCTGTACTGTAAAGGTCCAGAATCATATTCTACTATAGTAATAGCTGGTGGTCTGGGTTGTGGTGCTGTACTGTAAAGGTCGTCCAGAATCATATTCTACTATAGTAATAGCTGGTGTCTGGGTTGTGGTGCTGTACTGTAAAGGTCCAGAATCATATTCTACTATAGTAATAGCTGGTGTTCTGGGTTGTGGTGCTGTACTGTAAAGGTCCAGTCCAGAATCATATTCTACTATAGTAATAGCTGGTGTTCTGGGTTGTGGTGCTGTACTGTAAAGGTCCAGTCCAGAATCATATTCTACTATAGTAATAGCTGGTGATCTGGGTTGTGGTGCTGTACTGTAAAGGTCCAGAATCATATTCTACTATAGTAATAGCTGGTGTTCTGGGTTGTGGTGCTGTACTGTAAAGGTCCAGAATCATATTCTACTATAGTAATAGCTGGTGTTCTGGGTTGTGGTGCTGTACTGTAAAGGTCCAGTCCAGAATCATATTCTACTATAGTAATAGCTGGTGGTCTGGGTTGTGGTGCTGTACTGTAAAGGTCCAGAATCATATTCTACTATAGTAATAGCTGGTGGTCTGGGTTGTGGTGCTGTACTGTAAAGGTCCAGAATCATATTCTACTATAGTAATAGCTGGTGTTCTGGGTTGTGGTGCTGTACTGTAAAGGTCCAGAATCATATTCTACTATAGTAATAGCTGGTGTCTGGGTTGTGGTGCTGTACTGTAAAGGTCCAGAATCATATTCTACTATAGTAATAGCTGGTGATCTGGGTTGTGGTGCTGTACTGTAAAGGTCCAGTCCAGAATCATATTCTACTATAGTAATAGCTGGTGATCTGGGTTGTGGTGCTGTACTGTAAAGGTCCAGTCCAGAATCATATTCTACTATAGTAATAGCTGGTGATCTGGGTTGTGGTGCTGTACTGTAAAGGTCCAGTCCAGAATCATATTCTACTATAGTAATAGCTGGTGGTCTGGGTTGTGGTGCTGTACTGTAAAGGTCCAGTCCAGAATCATATTCTACTATAGTAATAGCTGGTGATTCTGGGTTGTGGTGCTGTACTGTAAAGGTCCAGAATCATATTCTACTATAGTAATAGCTGGTGTCTGGGTTGTGGTGCTGTACTGTAAAGGTCCAGTCCAGAATCATATTCTACTATAGTAATAGCTGGTGATCTGGGTTGTGGTGCTGTACTGTAAAGGTCCAGTCCAGAATCATATTCTACTATAGTAATAGCTGTGGTCTGGGTTGTGGTGCTGTACTGTAAAGGTCCAGTCCAGAATCATATTCTACTATAGTAATAGCTGGTGTTCTGGGTTGTGGTGCTGTACTGTAAAGGTCCAGTCCAGAATCATATTCTACTATAGTAATAGCTGGTGTTCTGGGTTGTGGTGCTGTACTGTAAAGGTCCAGTCCAGAATCATATTCTACTATAGTAATAGCTGGTGATCTGGGTTGTGGTGCTGTACTGTAAAGGTCCAGTCCAGAATCATATTCTACTATAGTAATAGCTGGTGATCTGGGTTGTGGTGCTGTACTGTAAAGGTCCAGTCCAGAATCATATTCTACTATAGTAATAGCTGGTGATCTGGGTTGTGGTGCTGTACTGTAAAGGTCCAGTCCAGAATCATATTCTACTATAGTAATAGCTGGTGGTCTGGGTTGTGGTGCTGTACTGTAAAGGTCCAGAATCATATTCTACTATAGTAATAGCTGGTGATCTGGGTTGTGGTGCTGTACTGTAAAGGTCCAGAATCATATTCTACTATAGTAATAGCTGGTGGTCTGGGTTGTGGTGCTGTACTGTAAAGGTCCAGTCCAGAATCATATTCTACTATAGTAATAGCTGGTGATTCTGGGTTGTGGTGCTGTACTGTAAAGGTCCAGAATCATATTCTACTATAGTAATAGCTGGTGGTCTGGGTTGTGGTGCTGTACTGTAAAGGTCCAGTCCAGAATCATATTCTACTATAGTAATAGCTGGTGATCTGGGTTGTGGTGCTGTACTGTAAAGGTCCAGTCCAGAATCATATTCTACTATAGTAATAGCTGGTGATCTGGGTTGTGGTGCTGTACTGTAAAGGTCCAGTCCAGAATCATATTCTACTATAGTAATAGCTGGTGGTCTGGGTTGTGGTGCTGTACTGTAAAGGTCCATTCCAGAATCATATTCTACTATAGTAATAGCTGGTGATCTGGGTTGTGGTGCTGTACTGTAAAGGTCCATTCCAGAATCATATTCTACTATAGTAATAGCTGGTGGTCTGGGTTGTGGTGCTGTACTGTAAAGGTCCATTCCAGAATCATATTCTACTATAGTAATAGCTGGTGGTCTGGGTTGTGGTGCTGTACTGTAAAGGTCCAGAATCATATTCTACTATAGTAATAGCTGGTGGTCTGGGTTGTGGTGCTGTATGGAAAGGTCCAGTCCAGAATCATATTCTACTATAGTAATAGCTGGTGGTCTGGGTTGTGGTGCTGTACTGTAAAGGTCCATTCCAGAATCATATTCTACTATAGTAATAGCTGGTGGTCTGGGTTGTGGTGCTGTACTGTAAAGGTCCAGAATCATATTCTACTATAGTAATAGCTGGTGTTCTGGGTTGTGGTGCTGTACTGTAAAGGTCCAGTCCAGAATCATATTCTACTATAGTAATAGCTGGTGTTCTGGGTTGTGGAGGCAGCTTGTTAGAAGTGAACCCAACATGAGAAAACACTGTATCAAACCACTGGAGTGGAAAATTACTTTCTGGAAATGTCTGGCCACTGGTGCTAGTCCTACAACTCTCTGGGTCTGTCTGTCTCTCTGTCTGCTTCTCTCTCTCTCTCTCGCTCTCTCTCTCGCTGTCTCTCTCTCTCTCTCTCTCTCTCTCTCTCTGTCTTTCTCTCTGTCTCTCACTCTTTTTCTCTCTCTGTCTCTCTCTGTCTTTCTCTGTATCTGTCTTTCTCTCTCTCTCTCTGTGTCTTTCTCTCTCTGTCTTTCTCTCTCTCTCTGTCTTTCTCTCTCTCTCCGTCTTTCTCTCTCTATTTCTCTGTCTCTCTCTCTCTCGCTCTCTCTCTCTGTCTGTATTTCTCTCTGTATCTCTCTCTGTCTCTCTCTCTCTCTCTCTGTCTCTCTCTCTCTCTCTCTCTCTCTCCCTCTCTGTATTTCTCTCTCTCTCCGTCTTTCTCTCTCTATTTCTCTGTATCTGTCTTTCTCTCTCTATTTCTCTGTCTCTCTCTCTCTCTATAGACTCTACACATGTACCTCAGTGTTTGTGGTTTGATGATTAGCTGAATTAGGTCAGGTGTGTTACTACTGGGTTGGAACAAAAAATGTGCACTCCTGTTGGTACTCAGTCTCTCCAGCACACCTTTTAATACCATTTAAGTCTGGTCTTCAGACTCCTCTTTCTCTGACAGTAATTAGATGAAGTCTGGTCTTCAGACTCCTCTCTCTCTGAGAGTAATTAGATGAAGACACTGTCTCTCTCTCTGACACAAAAAGCACAAACATCTCTTTGTATATAGTTCTGTGCTTGAAATGTAATATTTGACTGAGGGACCTTACAGATGTTGTATGTAGGGGTATTAATACTTTTGCAAGGGATTACAGGCCTATGGGTCCTGGTTAAAAGTAGTGCACTATATAGGGAATAGGATGTCATTTAGGATGCTTCCCATCCCCTGTCCCTGGCCTTGACTCCAGAATCAAACCATCCATTATTGATTATGTATATGTAGGGATGGACACCTGTTCTGTTCTGCTTCCTTCTCCCTGACAACCACCTGTTCTGCTCTGCTTCCTTCTCCCTGACAACCACCTGTTCTGCTCTGCTTCCTTCTCCCTGACAACCACCTGTTCTGCTCTGCTTCCTTCTCCCTGACAACCACCTGTTCTGCTCTGCTTCCTTCTCCCTGACAACCACCTGTTCTGCTCTGCTTCCTTCTCCCTGACAACCACCTGTTCTGCTCTGCTTCCTTCTCCCTGACAACCACCTGTTCTGCTCTGCTTCTTTCTCCCTGACAACCACCTGTTCTGCTCTGCTTCCTTCTCACTGACAACCACCTGTTCTGCTCTGCTTCCTTCTCCCTGACAACCACCTGTTCTGCTCTGCTTCCTTCTCCCTGACAACCACCTGTTCTGCTCTGCTTCCTTCTCCCTGACAACCACCTGTTCTGCTCTGCTTCCTTCTCCCTGACAACCACCTGTTCTGCTCTGCTTCTTTCTCCCTGACAACCACCTGTTCTGCTCTGCTTCCTTCTCACTGACAACCACCTGTTCTGCTCTGCTTCCTTCTCCCTGACAACCACCTGTTCTGCTCTGCTTCTTTCTCCCTGACAACCACCTGTTCTGCTCTGCTTCTTTCTCCCTGACAACCACCCGTTCTGCTCTGCTTCTTTCTCCCTGACAACCACCTATTCTGCTCTGCTTCCTTCTCCCTGACAACCACCTGTTCTGCTGTGCTTCCTTCTCCCTGACAACCACCCGTTCTGCTCTGCTTCCTTCTCCCTGACAACCACCTGTTCTGCTCTGCTTCCTTCTCCCTGACAACCACCTGTTCTGCTCTGCTTCCTTCTCCCTGACAACCACCTGTTCTGCTCTGCTTCCTTCTCCCTGACAACCACATGTTCTGCTCTGCTTCCTTCTCCCTGACAACCACCTGTTCTGCTCTGCTTCCTTCTCCCTGACAACCACCTGTTCTGCTCTGCTTCCTTCTCCCTGACAACCACCTGTTCTGCTCTGCTTCCTTCTCCCTGACAACCACCCGTTCTGCTCTGCTTCCTTCTCCCTGACAACCACCTGTTCTGCTCTGCTTCCTTCTCCCTGACAACCACCTGTTCTGCTCTGCTTCCTTCTCCCTGACAACCACCTGTTCTATTACTGATGAATAGAACTAGACCTGCCTCAGCCTGACATGATCACGGTAGGACAACATTTTATTGTGTAGATTTGTTTAGTTTACTAATCTATACTCTCTTCTGTGAGTTATTGTGGTGATTTATCTAATTAGCATTCATGCTGTCTGGAAATGACCTAGTTTTCTCTAAATGATGTGGGTATGACTGTGATTGGCCAATACTTTCCCGTGTTTTACTTAGAGATGTACTTCCTCCTCTCGGATACAATGGCAGTACAGTTAGCGTTCTTATTTTGTCTGCCACCTGTTAAACAATCTGCAACCAACCCAAGGTCTCACCCCTCCCTGGGTAGACACAGAATTTCCTGTAAGGAACACATCATTCCAGCCTGTCTGAAGATTACTCCATTCTTTCTAACAAGGAACACATAATATTCAGCATTATGATTATAATAAGATTCATTCATCCATACATACAGTAACATAGTAGTATTCTGTTTAGTTATAATTCATCCATACAGTAACATAGTAGTATTCTGTTTAGTTATAATTCATCCATCCTATAATTCAACACTCACTACTGAGTTCCAAACTGCCTCTGGAAGCAACGTCAGCACAATAACTTTTCATCACGAGTACTGTTCATCGGGAGCTTCATGAGCTTCAATTGGTTTCCATGGCCGAGCAGCCGCACACAAGCCTAAGATCACCATGTGCAATGCCAAGCATCGGCTGGAGCGATGTAAAAAATAAAATTTTAAGAAGATCAATTGTAGAAATGGCCGGGGTTTATGACTTTGTGGCTGTGGTAACTAGTGACAGCCGATAGCCAGGGGACCAAAACAACGAAGTTGAATTGAATTACTTTATTTTTCCAGAAGGAACTTTAGTTGAGCCTCGCGCTTCAATACTCTTAGTTGTTGCGGAAATATACACTCAGTTGCCCGTTTAGTAGGTACACCCATCTAGAACCGGGTCGGACCCCCCTTTGCCTCCAGAACAGGCTGAATTCTTTGGGGGAATGGATTCTACAAGGTGTGGTGTTCAAACGTTGCTCAATTGTTATAAAGGGACCTAACGTGTGTCAGGAAAACATTCCCCACACCATTACACCACGGCCACCAGCCTGTACCGTTGACATCAGGTAGGATGGGGCCATGGACTCGTGTTGTTTACGCCAAATCCTGACTTTCATTAGCAACAGGACCTGGGATTTTGTCGGACCACCAGCGATCATACCACAGCTGCTCAAAAGTCGCTTAGGTCACTCGTTTTGCCCATTCTAACATTCAATCGAATGCCTCTTTTTACAGTCCTGATTATGTGGTTTTATCTGCGCCGAACTTGGTGCAAAACCACGCCCACGAGTAGCCTAGCAAAAGCCGCGCTGATTGGACAGCTTGTTCTGACGTGCCTCTTCAGGAAGTAAACGCGATAGTTTCGGGTTAGCAATATAGCTGGTATCAAATAAGAAACGTGTGTGAAGAGTAACTCCTAGCGACATCAACAGACTGCCAATCATTATTGATTTACCTCGCAGCCAGTGACTGAAGAAGTATTTGCTGGAAGTATTTTCAAGCTATTAGCTAGCAAGTTTACATTCGCAAGTAGCTAGCTAGCTAATCGAGTGTGCTGCTGTGCTGAGACGGACAACCGTCATCATCAACGATATTGCTAACTAACGTTAACCCCAACTAAGGGCTTTCCCGTTGTCACTTGTGCTACCGTCGCTGCTCCAATATGCCTCGTGAGTGCGCTGTTAAAATGTGCGACAACAAACAAAAGACTTGGTCGGCGCTAATGTTTCACCGACTTCCATTGAGTAATCCGGACCGATTGAAACTATGGATGGTTGCTCTGAACAAAGATGCTAATACACCGACCGATGACCTCAGAAAGTTACTTGTGTGCTCGGAACATTTTCTACCGGGGGACTATTATGAGAAGCTGGGACAGGACAGACACAGCAGGATGAGAATCATGAAAAGTTTCCTGAAGGATACGGCGGTGCCGTCAGTGGCCATAAACACCACGCCAGGACAACGTGGAATAATGGCGGTAAGTGTAATCTAACAATATCTGACTGATTGAATAGGGTTATTATTGTTCCTTGATACATGACAAACTAGGGCGTAGATGCTCGAACTACCAATGTAGCTAGCTATCAATCACTGGGTGGGTGGCGAATTGTATTATGGGTAGCGTAGTTTTAGTAGAATATGTTCTATTAACATTAATAAAAGGTGTTCTGTTAACATTTCATAGGGCTGTCACTTTACTGGTGAATGGCCTTCTCAGAGCGAGCACACAAGTACAACACACACACTTTAGCCAAAGATTAGCCAAGTACAACACAATGTCTAAGTCAACTTTGTGCCATTTTCTTGGTGCTTTTATTCATTGTCTTGGGTCAAATACATAATAAAATGTCCACATGCAACATAAAGGAACCGTGACTTGACTGTATAGCGTCAGCTTGCCTTGTAATAGATGACAGCATGCAGTTTATTATAGGGAGAATATCAATTGCAGTTCCTTGACTCCTTGTAGTCGCTCCTCGTCCCCTTCTCAAAACCCATTGGATGAGGTCAGAGGGGCGGGACCTCTCACCATCACATCCAATGGTGTTTGAGAAGGAGAGAGGACGCTAGGAATGGAGGAAATGCAATTGGGGGTTCCCCCATGGTCTTGTTCAAAGCCCAAACTGATCGCATGCCTACACGTGTTCTCCCTTTGTTTACTTCAAATGAACAGCGGCATTTCCTGGTTCCTGTCCCTTTTATTTCTCACCCAGGTTGAGACAGGAGACGTACCTCCAGCTGTAGACGATCCACCAGGGACTGACTCCCTATCTGCTGGAGGGGCGTCTGCTCCAACCCCACAGCATGGAGGGGCAGGTGTTGCTACGGCTACGACGGGGTTCCTCTCCCACCTGGGTCTGCGGCTGACAGAGCCTGCTTCAACCTCTGGAACGTACGTGGCTCTGGTACCCACGTGTACACTTAGTAAGGTAATGTTGGTATTATCATGGGGCTCTACTAGCTGTACACTTAGTAAGGTAATGCTGTTATTCTCATGGTGCTCTACTAGCTGTACACTTAGTAAGGTAATGCTGTTATTATCATGGGGCTCTACTAGCTGTACACTTAGTAAGGTAATGCTGTTATTATCATGGGGCTCTACTAGCTGTACATTTAGTAAGGTAATGCTGGTATTATCATGGTGCTCTACTGGCTGTGCATGGATAGTATGGAAGTAGCCCTGGCTTGTGGGAGCTGAGACGGCTCATAGGAGCAGGAGTCTCCTGTTTCTGTAGTGTGAGACAGCTTGATGTACAGGACACCCACTGGACAGGACACTAGTCTATATCCTGTTTCTGTAGTGAGACAGCTTGATGTACAGGACACCCCCTGGACAGGACACTAGTCTATCTCCTGTTTCTGTAGTGAGACAGTTTGATGTACCAGTACACCCCCTGGACAGGACACTAGTCTATATCCTGTTTCTGTAGTGAGACAGCTTGATGTACCAGGACACCCCCTGGACAGGACACTAGTCTATATCCTGTGTCTGTAGTGAGACAGCTTGATGTACCAGGACACCCCCTGGACAGGACACTAGTCTATATCCTGTTTCTGTAGTGAGGCAGCCTAATGTACCAGGACACCCCCTGGACAGGACACTAGTCTATATCCTGTTTCTGTAGTGAGACAGCTTGATGTACAGGACACCCCCTGGACAGGACACTAGTCTATCTCCTGTTTCTGTAGTGTGACAGCTTGATGTACCAGGACACCCCCTGGACAGGACACTAGTCTATCTCCTGTTTCTCTAGTGAGACAGCTTGATGTACCAGTACACCCCCTGGACAGGACACTAGTCTATATCCTGTTTCTGTAGTGAGACAGCTTGATGTACCAGTACACCTCCTGGACAGGACACTAGTCTATCTCCTGTTTCTGTAGTGAGACAGCTTGATGTACAGGACACCCCCTGGACAGGACACTAGTCTATCAGGGTCTGATAACTTGCAGGTTATTGGCTGGTCTAACATGAATTATTTTGTTTCTGATTTGCAGAACATCCCCTTCACGACTACGACGGGGGGCGCATGCAGAAGGAAAAAAACAAAGACCAACGTTCCTGTGAGTATCTTTCTGGCATTTCCTGTTCCTTCTGTTGATACGGCTTGACCTGTTGGTCCAGACTCATTCTGTTGATACGGCTTGACCTGTTGGTCCAGACTCATTCTGTTGGTCCAGACTCATTCTGTTGGTCCAGACTCATTCTGTTGGTCCAGACTCATTCTGTTGGTCCAGACTCATTCTGTTGGTCCAGACTCATTCTGTTGATACGGCTTGACCTGTTGGTCCAGACTCATTCTGTTGATACGGCTTGACCTGTTGGTCCAGACTCATTCTGTTGATACGGCTTGACCTGTTGGTCCAGACTCATTCTGTTGATACGGCTTGACCTGTTGGTCCAGACTCATTCTGTTGATACGGCTTGACCTGTTGGTCCAGACTCATTCTGTTGATACGGCTTGACCTGTTGGTCCAGCCTCATTCTGTTGGTCCAGCCTCATTCTGTTGATACGGCTTGACCTGTTGGTCCAGACTCATTCTGTTGGTCCAGACTCATTCTGTTGGTCCAGACTCATTCTGTTGATACGGCTTGACCTGTTGGTCCAGCCTCATTCTGTTGGTCCAGACTCATTCTGTTGATACGGCTTGACCTGTTGGTCCAGACTCATTCTGTTGGTCCAGACTCATTCTGTAGGTCCAGACTCATTCTGTTGGTCCAGACTCATTCTGTTGATACGGCTTGACATGTTGGTCCAGCCTCATTCTGTTGGTCCAGACTCATTCTGTTGATACGGCTTGACCTGTTGGTCCAGACTCATTCTGTTGATACGGCTTGACCTGTTGGTCCAGCCTCATTCTGTTGGTCCAGCCTCATTCTGTTGGTCCAGACTCATTCTGTTGGTCCAGACTCATTCTGTTGATACGGCTTGACCTGTTGGTCCAGACTCATTCTGTTGATACGGCTTGACCTGTTGGTCCAGACTCATTCTGTTGATACGGCTTGACCTGTTGGTCCAGACTCATTCTGTTGATACGGCTTGACCTGTTGGTCCAGCCTCATTCTGTTGGTCCAGACTCATTCTGTTGATACGGCTTGACCAGTTGGTCCAGACTCATTCTGTTGGTCCAGACTCATTCTGTAGGTCCAGACTCATTCTGTTGGTCCAGACTCATTCTGTAGGTCCAGACTCATTCTGTTGGTCCAGACTCATTCTGTTGGTCCAGACTCATTCTGTTGGTCCAGACTCATTCTGTTGGTCCAGACTCATTCTGTTGGTCCAGACTCATTCTGTTGATTCAGCTTGACCCGTCAACTTGCATGTGAACATCAGGATGGGAAGACTCCAAGCTGTCTTCATCAGAATGAAATAATTTATTCACCAACGTCTTCATCAGAAAGCAGCTTTTCCTACAAATGTTTCTTCTAACATGTTTGTTTTTCTGTCAATCAGGTGGCGCGCAGGAAGAAAGGTCAAATGGACTCAGCCGCTAAGAAGACTTCAGTGAAGGACTGCACCAGTACGACCTCTACTGCTGGTTCCACTGTCTCGCCTTTCACCACCTCCAGCCCCTCCACCTCCAGCCAGGGATCCAGCTCTGACAGTAAGGTGTCAGGAGAACCGGACGGAGAGCCGGACGGAGAAGGAGGATGGAGCGAAAGGAAATGGATCGTGAACGAGTCGAAACTCAAGGAGCTTTTCCAGACGTGTCACCAGTGCGGCGCTGCCTTGCGTAACAGAACGATAACCGCTTTGGGTTACAGCCAAATCAAAGTGACATGGACTTGTCCCGATAAGCACAGAGGAGAGTGGCAGTCGTGTTCCGATGCTTTCGCTATCGGTCACTACCTGCAGATGGTTGGTTACAGAGTGTTGCTAGACTCCATGAATAGTCAGTTTGTAAGTCATGATGACTAAGTATCTACTACAGAATGTCATCTAGTAAATACCAGGGTCGTAGTACCCTCCTATTACCAGACTGATGACAGTCTGTGGAGAAAAACACAATGGAAACTTACAGGACTTCACTGTGGCTGTACCCGGTTGGGGTACTTCACTGTGGCTGTACCCGGTTGGGGTACTTCGCTGTGGATGTACCGGGTCGGGGTATTGCACTGTGGATGTACCGGGTCGGGGTACTTCACTGTGGATGTACCGGGTCGGGGTACTTCACTGTGGATGTACCGGGTCGGGGTACTTCACTGTGGATGTACCGGGTCGGGGTACTTCACTGTGGATGTACCGGGTCGGGGTACTTCACTGTGGATGTACCGGGTCGGGGTACTTCACTGTGGATGTACCGGGTCGGGGTACTTCACTGTGGATGTACCGGGTCGGGGTACTTCACTGTGGATGTACCGGGTCGGGGTACTTCACTGTGGATGTACCGGGTCGGGGTACTTCACTGTGGATGTACCGGGTCGGGGTATTGCACTGTGGATGTACCGGGTTGGGCTACTTCACTGTGGATGTACCGGGTCGGGGTACTTCGCTGTGGATGTACCGGGTTGGGGTACTTCGCTGTGGATGTACCGGGTCGGGGTACTTCGCTGTGGATGTACCGGGTTGGGGTACTTCGCTGTGGATGTACCGGGTTGGGATACTTCGCTGTGGATGTACCGGGTTGGGGTACTTCGCTGTGGATGTACCGGGTCGGGGTACTTCGCTGTGGATGTACCGGGTCGGGGTACTTCGCTGTGGATGTACCGGGTCGGGGTACTTCGCTGTGGATGTACCGGGTCGGGGTACGTCGCTGTGGATGTACCGGGTCGGGGTACGTCGCTGTGGATGTACCGGGTCGGGGTACGTCGCTGTGGATGTACCGGGTCGGGGTACGTCGCTGTGGATGTACCGGGTCGGGGTACTTCGCTGTGGATGTACCGGGTCGGGGTACTTCGCTGTGGATGTACCGGGTCGGGGTACTTCGCTGTGGATGTACCGGGTCGGGGTACTGCGCTGTGGATGTACCGGGTCGGGGTACTGCGCTGTGGATGTACCGGGTCGGGGTACTTCGCTGTGGCTGTACCGGGTCGGGGTACTTCGCTGTGGCTGTACCGGGTCGGGGTACTTCGCTGTGGATGTACCGGGTCGGGGTACTAGTGGATTGTCAGAACCTGAGGCGGTGGGTATGTTCCAAGCTGATATATCTGAATAATATCAGGTCTAACATAAAAATGTTACTGTCATTAATTAGTGACCAGAGCCCTATTCCCAATATAGTGAACTACTAGTGACCAGGGCCCTATTCCCTATAAAGTGAACTACTAGTGACCAGAGCCCTATTCCCTATATAGTGAACTACTAGTGACCAGAGCCCTATTCCCTATATAGTGAACTACTAGTGACCAGAGCCCTATTCCCTATATAGTGAACTACTAGTGACCAGAGCCCTATTCCCTATATAGTGAACTACTAGTGACCAGAGCCCTATTCCCTATATAGTGAACTACTAGTGACCAGAGCCCTATTCCCTATATAGTGAACTACTAGTGACCAGAGCCCTATTCCCTATATAGTGAACTACTTTAGACCAGAGCCCTATTCCCTATATAGTGAACTACTAGTGACCAGAGCCCTATTCCCTATATAGTGAACTACTAGTCACCATAGCCCTATTCCCTATATAGTGAACTACTAGGGACCAGAGCCCTATTCCCTATATAGTGAACTACTAGTGACCAGAGCCCTATTCCCTATATAGTGAACTACTAGTGACCAGAGCCCTATTCCCTATATAGTGAACTACTAGTGACCAGAGCCCTATTCCCTATATAGTGAACTACTAGTGACCAGAGCCCTATTCCCTATATAGTGAACTACTAGTGACCAGAGCCCTATTCCCTATATAGTGAACTACTAGCGACCAGAGCCCTATTCCCTATATAGTGAACTACTAGCGACCAGAGCCCTATTCCCTATATAGTGAACTACTAGTGACCAGAGCCCTATTCCCTATATAGTGAACTACTAGTGACCAGAGCCCTGGTAAGAAGTATTGCTCTAAATAGGGGATTTGGGAAGCAGGCTATGGACACAAGTCCAGATACCTCACTTCCTGTCCAGCGTGTTTCATTGTCAGCTACTTCCTGTTTATCGACTCATGTACTGTTTTACCCTAGTAAACCCTTCTGATTGGATGATGGTGTGAGGAGAGGAGGAGGGTGGTGGGAGAGATAACTGTTAAGCTATATCTATCCCCAACAGACCACGACCTTCTACTGAGCCCGTCCGCTATGTATTGTAACGTAAACTGAGATTCCTGTCTGAAGGACAGACCGTATTGACTTCTCTCTCCAGGACCCCTCACCTTGGGGAACTTCCCATAACTTACTCAAAGACATTCACTTTTTGGAAGTTGGCCAATAGCTACTTAAGGCCAATAGTTCTAGACCTCGTGGCCAAGAAACCCCTCCTAACTATTCTTCTAGCCCATATTAATAGGTGAGGTTAAAACAAGGTCCCTCAGGAAAAATAAAGGATATTCTATTCTGCTATATTCTACTGTATGTTCTACAGTATTCTACTGTATTATGTTCTACAGTATTCTACTGTATTATGTTCTACAGTATTCTACTGTATTATGTTTTACTGTATTATGTTCTACTGTATTCTGCTATATTCTACTGTATTATGTTCTACTATTTTATGTTCTACTGTATTCTACTATATTATATTCTACTATATTATATTCTACTATATTGTACTATATTTTACTGTACTATATTCTATTCTATTTGGCTTTCTAGTATGTTCGACTCGATTCTACTTTATTGTGCTGTATTCTATTCTACTATATTATACTGTGTTCAATACTACTACATTCTATTGTATTGTATTCTATATTATACTGTTACATTCTACTACATTCTATTGTATTATATTCTATTCTACTATATTCTATTCTGCTCTATTCTACTATATTAGACTCTATTCTACTATATTCTATTGTATTATATTCTATTCTACTATATTATATTCTGCTCTATTCTACTATATTAGACTCTATTCTACTATATTCTATTCTGCTCTATTCTACTATATTAGACTATATTCTACTATATTAGACTCTATTCTACTATGTTAGACTCTATTCTACTATATAAGACTCTATTCTACTATATAAGACTCTATTCTACTATATAAGACTATATTCTACTATATTAGACTATATTCTACTATATTAGACTCTATTCTACTATATTAGACTCTATTCTACTATATTAGACTCTATTCTACTATGTTAGACTCTACTCTTTTCTACTCTATGTATTGTGTCAAACTCCTACTCCTTACAGTACTAACTGTTTAGTCTTTCCTTAGTAAGAGACAGGAAGTAGAGGGGTGACTGACGAGGTGACACCAAACTGTCTGCCCTCCGGGTCAAAATGCTATACGCTCTTAAAGTCCAACCTCAAAACATAAATGGGGAAAAAACAAAACCTATAACACTTATCTAATTGTTTAAATATTCATTATATATTAACAATTCATTCATTAACTGATTCATTGTTTAAATAAAATAAATCTTAGAGTGTTAGTTGTTTATTTAATTCGATATTTGAATAGTGAGTGTTGCAAGACACCTGATTCAGAACGGAATGCTTTGGCCCGCATTGACGTCGGACAGCCACTGGGTGGCACTGTTTCACCATGTAGAACTCCCTGTCCTTCAGTTTCCAATGGACAATCTGGTAATGGACTCCTACTGCACAGTTAGTACAGACCATCTGGTAATGGACTCCTACCGCAGAGTTAGATAGTACTGCACAGTTAGTTCAGACCATCTGGTAATGGACTCCTACTGCAGAGTTAGTTCAGACCATCTGGTAATGGACTCCTACTGCACAGTTAGTTCAGACCATCTGGTAATGGACTCCTACTGCAGGGTTAGATAGTACTGCACAGTTAGTTCAGACCATCTGGTAATGGACTCCTACTGCACAGTTAGTTCAGACCATCTGGTAATGGACTCCTACTGCACAGTTAGTTCAGACCATCTGGTAATGGACTCCTACTGCACAGTTAGATAGTACTGCACAGTTAGTTCAGACCATCTGGTAATGGACTCCTACTGCAGAGTTAGTTCAGAACATCTGGTAATGGACTCCTACTGCACAGTTAGTTCAGACCATCTGGTAATGGATTCCTACTGCAGAGTTAGATAGTACTGCACAGTTAGTTCAGACCATCTGGTAATGGACTCCTACTGCACAGTTAGTTCAGACCATCTGGTAATGGATTCCTACTGCAGAGTTAGTTCAGACCATCTGGTAATGGATTCCTACTGCAGAGTTAGTTCAGACCATCTGGTAATGGACTCCTACTGCAGAGTTAGTTCAGACCATCTGGTAATGGATTCCTACTGCACAGTTAGTACAGACCATCTGGTAATGGACTCCTACTGCACAGTTAGTTCAGACCATCTGGTAATGGACTCCTACTGCACAGTTAGTTCAGACCATCTGGTAATGGACTCCTACTGCACAGTTAGTTCAGACCATCTGGTAATGGACTCCTACTGCACAGTTAGTTCAGACCATCTGGTAATGGACTCCTACTGCAGAGTTAGTTCAGACCATCTGGTAATGGACTCCTATTGCACAGTTAGTTCAGACCATCTGGTAATGGACTCCTACTGCACAGTTAGTTCAGACCATCTGGTAATGGACTCCTACTGCACAGTTAGTTCAGACCATCTGGTAATGGACTCCTACTGCACAGTTAGTTCAGACCATCTGGTAATGGACTCCTACTGCACAGTTAGTTCAGACCATCTGGTAATGGACTCCTACTGCACAGTTAGTTCAGACCATCTGGTAATGGACTCCTACTGCACAGTTAGTTCAGACCATCTGGTAATGGACTCCTACTGCACAGTTAGTTCAGACCATCTGGTAATGGACTCCTACTGCACAGTTAGTTCAGACCATCTGGTAATGGACTCCTACTGCACAGTTAGTTCAGACCATCTGGTAATGGACTCCTACTGCACAGTTAGTTCAGACCATCTGGTAATGGACTCCTACTGCACAGTTAGTTCAGACCATCTGGTAATGGACTCCTACTGCACAGTTAGTTCAGACCATCTGGTAATGGACTCCTACTGCACAGTTAGTTCAGACCATCTGGTAATGGACTCCTACTGCACAGTTAGTTCAGACCATCTGGTAATGGACTCCTACTGCAGAGTTAGATAGTACTGCACAGTTAGTTCAGACCATCTGGTAATGGACTCCTACTGCAGAGTTAGTTCAGACCAACAGACAGGACAATGCTATGTGACTACTGTTGCTGCTGTTATGTCAGAAATGATAATGTCTGGACAACTAGTTGTTCAGAGATAACAGAACATAAACATATCTGTTGTTTAATACAGACGTTGATATTGACCTTTAACCCACGTCGTGGATATGTTTACACCCAACGCTATTTCACTTCTTCCTCTTGAACTTCTGCTTTGCTTCTTCTGAAATGAAAGGCTGCGATGTGCCTCTGGGGCCCTGGTGCAATGTGGGAAGAAGACCTGGTCACAGGGGACAGCTGACTGTGTGGATGACCTACTGTAGGCTAGCTACGTTCTCTCTCTCTGTGTCTCCTATCAGCTCTGTGTTGTCCAGTAAACAGGAAGGAACCCTCCCTGCTCAGAGAGAGAGAGAGATATACCCTCCTCATACACACCCAGATCAGCCACTGATCTCCTGATGCCATCTTGGAGGGGAGGGGGGCGGATCACTTTTGCTGGTCGCTGCATTCCAAAGTGTGTTGCATTATGGGGGAAATAATTGTCTTGACTTGCGGCTACATAACGACTGCATGCAACTTTACAAAAAACTGTTAAAAACACACCGTATGGAACAGCGGGGACTGAAGCAACACAAACACAGGCACACACACGATAACATACACACGATAACATACACACGATAACATACGCACGATAACATACACACGATAACATACACATGGATTTAGTACTGTAGATATGTGGTAGTGGTGGAGTAGGGGCCTGAGGGCACACAGTGTGTTGTGAAATCTGTGAATATATTGTAATGTTTTTAAAATTGTATAAACTACCTTCATGTTGCTGGGCCCCAGGAAGAGTAGGTGCTGCCTTGGCAGGAACTAATGGGGATCCATAATAAATACAAAATGTGATGAACATCATGAAGTTTCTGCAGTTGCTCTTCACCAACTTGTATCCTGCAGTCATCGCCTGCATTGTGGGAAGCTCTATTGTCCACCAATCACAAGGGTGTTTTTGTTTGACTCAAGCGAACGCGACTGAAAAAGGAACCAACTTTGTGAGATTCATGTTTACCGTAATGTAGTCATGTGGACAAATGAATGGAGATTTTAGGCTCTCTCTAACCAATTGATAGTACAATATATTTAAAAAAATATACACTCTTGGCATTTTCTGTTTTTCTTTTCTTATTTGAGCTGTTCTTGCCATAATATGGACTTGGTCTTTTACCAAATAGGGCTATCTTCGGTATAACACCCCTACCATGTCACAACACAACTGATTGGCTAAAATGCATTAAGAAAATAAATTCCACAAATTAACTTTTAACAAGGCACACCTGTTAATTGAAATGCATTCCAGGTGGCTACCTCATGAAGCTGGTTGAGAGAATGTCAAGAGTGTGCAAAGCTGTCATCAAGGCAAAGGGTGGCTACTTTGAAGAATCTCAAATATAAAATATATGTTGATTTGTTTAATACTCTTTTGGTGTCTACATGATTCCATATGTGTTATTTCAAAGTTTTGATGTCTTCACTATTATTCTACAATGTAGAAAATTGTAAAAATAAAGAAAAATCCTGGAATGAGTAGGTGTGTCCAAACTTTTGACTGGTAGAGTGTTTGAGAGATCACGTTCTACTCACATGTCAGTCTGAGTCTAGACCAATCAGCATCTCAGCCTGAGTCTAGACCAATCAGCATCTCAGCCTGACTCTAGACTAATCAGCATCTCAGCCTGACTCTAGACCAATCAGCATCTCAGCCTGACTCTAGACCAATCAGCAACTCAGCCTGACTCTAGACCAATCAGCAACTCGGCCTGACTCTTACAGACTAATCAGCAACTCAGCCTGACTCTTACAGACTAATCAGCTTTGATAAGTTATTAAATTGTCAACATCGTGTCTCTCCCTTTCCAGCCCTTAAGAATAGAATATAGAATTTAATGTATAGAATAGAATGTGTAGAGTGGAATATTTTGAGTAAAATATAAAATGTTTAGAATATAATGTATATCATAAAATATAGTCATGTAGTGTAGTCATGTAGTGTAGTTATGTAGTCATGTAATGTAGTCATGTAGTGTAGTCATGTAGTGTAGTCATGTAGTGTAGCCATGTAGTCATGTAGTGTAGTCATGTAGTGTAGTCATGTAGTGTAGTCATGTAATGTAGTCATGTAGTGTAGTCATGTAGTGTAGTCATGTAGTGTAGCCATGTAGTCATGTAGTGTAGTCATGTAATGTAGTCATGTTGTGTAGTCATGTAGTGTAGTCATGTTGTGTAGTCATGTATCCATGTAGTGTAGACATGTAGTGTAGTCATGTAATGTAGCCATGTAGCGTAGTCATGTAGTGTAGTCATGTAATGTAGCCATGTAGCATAGTCATGTAGTGTAGTCATGTAATGTAGCCATGTAGCGTAGTCATGTAGTGTAGTCATGTAATGTAGCCATGTAGCGTAGTCATGTAGTGTAGTCATGTAATGTAGCCATGTAGCGTAGTCATGTAGTGTAGTCATGTAATGTAGCCATGTAGCGTAGTCATGTAGTGTAGTCATGTAATGTAGCCATGTAGCGTAGTCATGTAGTGTAGTCATGTAATGTAGCCATGTAGCATAGTCATGTAGTGTAGTCATGTAATGTAGCCATGTAGCGTAGTCATGTAGTGTAGTCATGTAATGTAGCCATGTAGCATAGTCATGTAGTGTAGTCATGTAATGTAGCCATGTAGCGTAGTCATGTAGTGTAGTCATGTAATGTAGCCATGTAGCGTAGTCATGTAGTGTAGTCATGTAATGTAGCCATGTAGCGTAGTCATGTAGCGTAGTCATGTAGTGTAGTCATGTAGTGTAGTCATGTAGTGTAGTCATGTAGTGTAGTCATGTAGTGTAGTCAAGAATCCATGTAGTGTAGTCATGTAGTGTAGTCATGTAGTGTAGTCATGTAGTGTAGTCATGTTGTGTAGTCATGTAATGTAGTCATGTTGTGTAGTCATGTAGTGTAGTCATGTTGTGTAGTCATGTTGTGTAGTCATGTATCCATGTAGTGTAGACATGTAGTGTAGTCATGTAATGTAGCCATGTAGCGTAGTCATGTAGTGTAGTCATGTAATGTAGCCATGTAGCGTAGTCATGTAGCGTAGTCATGTAATGTAGCCATGTAGCGTAGTCATGTAGTGTAGTCATGTAGCGTAGTCATGTAGTGTAGTCATGTAATGTAGCCATGTAGCGTAGTCATGTAGTGTAGTCATGTAATGTAGCCATGTAGCGTAGTCATGTAGTGTAGTCATGTAATGTAGCCATGTAGCGTAGTCATGTAGTGTAGTCATGTAATGTAGCCATGTAGCATAGTCATGTAGTGTAGTCATGTAATGTAGCCATGTAGCGTAGTCATGTAGTGTAGTCATGTAATGTAGCCATGTAGCGTAGTCATGTAGTGTAGTCATGTAATGTAGCCATGTAGCGTAGTCATGTAGTGTAGTCATGTAATGTAGTCATGTAGCGTAGTCATGTAGTGTAGTCATGTAATGTAGCCATGTAGCGTAGTCATGTAGTCGTGTAGTGAATCTATTGGTTAACTTTCTAACTATTCACCGTATGTCTGGGGGGTAGAAGCTGTTCAGGGTCCTTTTGGTTACAGACTTGGTGCACCCATCTTCGCTCTGACTTTCTGGAATTTATCTGAAAGATGCATTAAATTGGGCACGGCCTGACGTTTGTGTGTGTGTGTGTGTGTGTCTCAGGGAGGGTTATTTTTACATGTCAATTGACCATAGGAGAAGTGTTTGTGAGAATGACGTCCACACAGTTCTTCTTCGCGTGACCCTGCTCTCTCCTCCAGTCAAACCCCTGTCATGTGCCTCCACTGTGTGTGTGTGTGTGTGTGTGTGTGTGTGTGTGTTTGACTGAATGTGTGTGTGTGTGTGTGTGTGTGTTTGTGTGTGTTTGACTGACTGTGTGTGTGTGTGTGTGTTTGACTGAATGTGTGTGTGTGTGTGTGTGTGTGTGTGTGTGTGTGTGTGTGTGTGTGTGTGTGTGTGTGTGTGTGTGTGTGTGTGTGTGTGTGTTTGACTGAATGTGTGTGTGTGTGTGTATTAATAAGGAGTGTGTATCAAGGTGTGTGTGTGTGTGTGTATTAAGGTGTGTGTGTGTGTGTATTAAGGTGTGTGTACTAATGTGTATATTTTATTATAATAATAAATGCCATTTAACAGATGTTTTTATTCAAAGCGACTTATAATAATCATGCTTACGTTTCTGGTATGGTTGGTCCCAACGGAACTGAGTTACAGAGGACCATGTTCTACTAACTACAGAGGACCATGTTCTACTAACTGAACTACAGAGGACCATGTTCTACTAACTGAACTACAGAGGACCATGTTCTACTAACTGAACTACAGAGGATCATGTTCTACTAACTGAACTACAGAGGACCATGTTCTACTAACTGAACTACAGAGGATCATGTTCTACTAACTGAACTACAGAGGACCATCTTCTACTAACTGAACTACAGAGGACCATGTTCTACTAACTGAACTACAGAGGACCATGTTCTACTAACTATAGAGGACCATGTTCTACTAACTACAGAGGACCATGTTCTACTAACTGAACTACAGAGGACCATGTTCTACTAACTGAACTACAGAGGACCATGTTCTACCAACTGAACTACAGACCATGTTCTACTAACTGAACTACAGAGGACCACATTCTACTAACTACAGAGGACCCCAACTGAACTACAGACCATGTTCTACTAACTGAACTACAGAGGACCACATTCTACTAACTACAGAGGACCATGTTCTACTAACTGAGCTACAGAGGACCATGTTCTACTAACTGAACTACAGAGGACCATGTTCTACTAACTGAACTACAGAGGACCATGTTCTACTAACTGAACTACAGAGGGCCATGTTCTACTAACTGAGCTACAGAGGACCATGTTCTACTAACTGAACTACAGAGGACCATCTTCTACTAACTGAACTACAGAGGGCCATGTTCTACTAACTGAGCTACAGAGGACCATGTTCTACTAACTGAACTACAGAGGACCATGTTCTACTAACTACAGAGGACCATGTTCTACTAACTGAACTACAGAGGACCATGTTCTACTAACTGAACTACAGAGGGCCATGTTCTACTAACTGAGCTACAGAGGACCATGTTCTACTAACTGAACTACAGAGGACCATGTTCTACTAACTGAACTACAGAGGACCATGTTCTACTAACTGAACTACAGAGGACCATGTTCTACTAACTGAACTACAGAGGACCATGTTCTACTAACTACAGAGGACCATGTTCTACTAACTACAGAGGACCATGTTCTACTAACTGAACTACAGAGGACCATGTTCTACTAACTGAACTACAGAGGACCATGTTCTACTAACTGAACTACAGAGGATCATGTTCTACTAACTGAACTACAGAGGACCATGTTCTACTAACTGAACTACAGAGGATCATGTTCTACTAACTGAACTACAGAGGACCATCTTCTACTAACTGAACTACAGAGGACCATGTTCTACTAACTGAACTACAGAGGACCATGTTCTACTAACTATAGAGGACCATGTTCTACTAACTACAGAGGACCATGTTCTACTAACTGAACTACAGAGGACCATGTTCTACTAACTGAACTACAGAGGACCATGTTCTACCAACTGAACTACAGACCATGTTCTACTAACTGAACTACAGAGGACCACATTCTACTAACTACAGAGGACCCCAACTGAACTACAGACCATGTTCTACTAACTGAACTACAGAGGACCACATTCTACTAACTACAGAGGACCATGTTCTACTAACTGAGCTACAGAGGACCATGTTCTACTAACTGAACTACAGAGGACCATGTTCTACTAACTGAACTACAGAGGACCATGTTCTACTAACTGAACTACAGAGGGCCATGTTCTACTAACTGAGCTACAGAGGACCATGTTCTACTAACTGAACTACAGAGGACCATGTTCTACTAACTGAACTACAGAGGGCCATGTTCTACTAACTGAGCTACAGAGGACCATGTTCTACTAACTGAACTACAGAGGACCATGTTCTACTAACTACAGAGGACCATGTTCTACTAACTGAACTACAGAGGACCATGTTCTACTAACTGAACTACAGAGGGCCATGTTCTACTAACTGAGCTACAGAGGACCATGTTCTACTAACTGAACTACAGAGGACCATGTTCTACTAACTGAACTACAGAGGACCATGTTCTACTAACTGAACTACAGAGGACCATGTTCTACTAACTGAACTACAGAGGACCATGTTCTACTAACTACAGAGGACCATGTTCTACTAACTACAGAGGACCATGTTCTACTAACTGAACTACAGAGGACCATGTTCTACTAACTGAACTACAGAGGACCATGTTCTACTAACTGAACTACAGAGGATCATGTTCTACTAACTGAACTACAGAGGACCATGTTCTACTAACTGAACTACAGAGGATCATGTTCTACTAACTGAACTACAGAGGACCATCTTCTACTAACTGAACTACAGAGGACCATGTTCTACTAACTGAACTACAGAGGACCATGTTCTACTAACTATAGAGGACCATGTTCTACTAACTACAGAGGACCATGTTCTACTAACTGAACTACAGAGGACCATGTTCTACTAACTGAACTACAGAGGACCATGTTTTACCAACTGAACTACAGACCATGTTCTACTAACTGAACTACAGAGGACCACATTCTACTAACTACAGAGGACCCCAACTGAACTACAGACCATGTTCTACTAACTGAACTACAGAGGACCACATTCTACTAACTACAGAGGACCATGTTCTACTAACTGAGCTACAGAGGACCATGTTCTACTAACTGAACTACAGAGGACCATGTTCTACTAACTGAACTACAGAGGACCATGTTCTACTAACTGAACTACAGAGGACCATGTTCTACTAACTACAGAGGACCATGTTCTACTAACTGAACTACAGAGGACCATGTTCTACTAACTGAACTACAGAGGACCATGTTCTACTAACTGAACTACAGAGGATCATGTTCTACTAACTGAACTACAGAGGACCATGTTCTACTAACTGAACTACAGAGGATCATGTTCTACTAACTGAACTACAGAGGACCATCTTCTACTAACTGAACTACAGAGGACCATGTTCTACTAACTGAACTACAGAGGACCATGTTCTACTAACTATAGAGGACCATGTTCTACTAACTGAACTACAGAGGACCATGTTCTACTAACTGAACTACAGAGGACCATGTTCTACTAACTACAGAGGACCATGTTCTACTAACTGAACTACAGGAGACCATGTTCTATTAACTGAACTACAGAGGACCATGTTCTACTAACTATAGAGGACCATGTTTTACTAACTGAACTACAGAGGACCACATTCTACTAACTACAGAGGACCATGTTCTACTAACTGAACTACAGAGGACCACATTCTACTAACTACAGAGGACCATGTTCTACTAACTGAACTACAGGAGACCATGTTCTACTAACTACAGAGGACCATGTTCTACTAACTGAACTACAGAGGACCATGTTCTACTAACTGAACTACAGAGGACCATGTTCTATTAACTGAACTACAGAGGACCATGTTCTACTAACTGAACTACAGAGGACCACATTCTACTAACTACAGAGGACCATGTTCTACTAACTGAACTACAGGAGACCATGTTCTACTAACTACAGAGGACCATGTTCTACTAACTGAACTACAGAGGACCATGTTCTACCAACTGAACTACAGACCATGTTCTACTAACTGAACTACAGAGAACCATGTTTTACTAACTACAGAGGACCATGTTCTACTAACTACAGAGAACCATGTTCTACCAACTGAACTACAGAGAACCATGTATTGAAGTGTGGAGAGTTAACCTGTGTGTGTTCCTCTCTAGGCTGGTCGGTTTAGAGAACCATGTATTGAAGTGTGGAGAGTTAACCTGTGTGTGTTCCTCTCTAGGCTGGTCGGTTTAGAGGACCATGTATTGAAGTGTGGAGAGTTAACCTGTGTGTGTTCCTCTCTAGGCTGGTCGGTTTAGAGGACCATGTATTGAAGTGTGGAGAGTTAACCTGTGTGTGTTCCTCTCTAGGCTGGTCGGTTTAGAGGACCATGTATTGAAGTGTGGAGAGTTAACCTGTGTGTGTTCCTCTCTAGGCTGGTCGGTTTAGAGGACCATGTATTGAAGTGTGGAGAGTTAACCTGTGTGTGTTCCTCTCTAGGCTGGTCGGTTTAGAGGACCATGTATTGAAGTGTGGAGAGTTAACCTGTGTGTGTTTCTCTCTAGGCTGGTCGGTTTAGAGGTCTGACTAAGGGCTTCCCTCCTCTACCTCAGCGCTCCTCAGGAAGGCGATCCTTCGGCCGCTCCAAACGCATCAGCCTGGCACGCTCACTGGATGACCTGGAGGTAGGAGACAAGCACACACACACACACACACACACACACACACACACACACACACACACACACACACACACACACACACACACACACACACACACACACACACACACACACACACACCCATATGCCCTTAAATTCGAAATGTCCTGAAAAAATGACCCTCACCACCCCTAAAACACTACTACCTAAAACTGACCCTCACCACCCCTAAAACACTACTACCTAAAACTGACCCTCACCACCCCTAAAACACTACTACCTAAAACTGACCCTCACCACCCCTAAAACACTACTACCTAAAACTGACCCTCACCACCCCTAAAACACTACTACCTAAAACTGACCCTCACCACCCCTAAAACACTACTACCTAAAACTGACCCTCACCACCCCTAAAACACTACTACCTAAAACTGACCCTCACCACCCCTAAAACACTACTACCTAAAACTGACCCTCACCACCCCTAAAACACTACTACCTAAAACTGACCCTCACCACCCCTAAAACACTACTACCTAAAACTGACCCTCACCACCCCTAAAACACTACTACCTAAAACTGACCCTCACCACCCCTAAAACACTACTACCTAAAACTGACCCTCACCACCCCTAAAACACTACTACCTAAAACTGACCCCTCACCACCCCTAAAACACTACTACCTAAAACTGACCCCCACCACCCCTAAAACACTACTACCTAAAACTGACCCTCACCACCCCTAAAACACTACTACCTAAAACTGACCCTCACCACCCCTAAAACACTACTACCTAAAACTGACCCCCACCACCCCTAAAACACTACTACCTAAAACTGACCCTCACCACCCCTAAAACACTACTACCTAAAACTGACCCTCACCACCCCTAAAACACTACTACCTAAAACTGACCCCCACCACCCCTAAACACTACTACCTAAAACTGACCCCACCACCCCTAAAACACTACTACCTAAAACTGACCCCCACCACCCCTAAAACACTACTACCTAAAACTGACCCTCACCACCCCTAAAACACTACTACCTAAAACTGACCCTCACCACCCCTAAAACACTACTACCTAAAACTGACCCTCACCACCCCTAAAACACTACTACCTAAAACTGACCCTCACCACCCCTAAAACACTACTACCTAAAACTGACCCTCACCACCCCTAAAACACTACTACCTAAAACTGACCCTCACCACCCCTAAAACACTACTACCTAAAACTGACCCTCACCACCCCTAAAACACTACTACCTAAAACTGACCCTCACCACCCCTAAAACACTACTACCTAAAACTGACCCTCACCACCCCTAAAACACTACTACCTAAAACTGACCCCCACCACCCCTAGAACACTACTACCTAAAACTGACCCTCACCACCCCTAAAACACTACTACCTAAAACTGACCCTCACCACCCCTAAAACACTACTACCTAAAACTGACCCTCACCACCCCTAAAACACTACTACCTAAAACTGACCCTCACCACCCCTAAAACACTACTACCTAAAACTGACCCTCACCACCCCTAAAACACTACTACCTAAAACTGACCCTCACCACCCCTAAAACACTACTACCTAAAACTGACCCTCACCACCCCTAAAACACTACTACCTAAAACTGACCCTCACCACCCCTAAAACACTACTACCTAAAACTGACCCTCACCACCCCTAAAACACTACTACCTAAAACTGACCCTCACCACCCCTAAAACACTACTACCTAAAACTGACCCTCACCACCCCTAAAACACTACTACCTAAAACTGACCCTCACCACCCCTAAAACACTACTACCTAAAACTGACCCTCACCACCCCTAAAACACTACTACCTAAAACTGACCCTCACCACCCCTAAAACACTACTACCTAAAACTGACCCTCACCACCCCTAAAAAACTGACTACCTAAAACACTGACTAACCTCACCACCCCTAAAACACTACTACCTAAAACTGACCCTCACCACCCCTAAAACACTACTACCTAAAACTGACCTCACCACCCCTAAAACACTACTACCTAAAAACTGACCCTCACCACCCCTAAAAACACTACTACCTAAAACTGACCCTCACCACCCCTAAAACACTACTACCTAAAACTGACCCTCACCACCCCTAAAACACTACTACCTAAAACTGACCCTCACCACCCCTAAACACTACTACCTAAAACTGACCCCTCACCACCCCTAAAACACTACTACCTAAAACTGACTCTCACCACCCCTAAAACACTACTACCTAAAACTGACCCTCACCACCCCTAAAACACTACTACCTAAAACTGACTCTCACCACCCCTAAAAACACTACCACCTAAAACTGACCCTCACCACCCCTAAAACACTACTACCTAAAACTGACTCTCACCACCCCTAAAAACACTTCTACCTAAAACTGACCCCCACCACCCCTAAACACTACTACCTAAAAACTGACCCTCACCACCCCTAAAACACTTCTACCTAAAACTGACCCCACCACCCTAAAACACTAGCTACCTAAAACTGACCCTCACCACCCCTAAAAAACACTTCTACCTAAAACTGACCCCCACCACCCCTAAAACACTACTACCTAAAAAACTGACCCTCACCACCCCTAAAACACTACTACTTAAAACTGACCCTCACCACCCCTAAAACACTACCACCTAAAACTGACCTTCACCACCCCTAATACACTACTACCTAAAACTGACCTCACCACCCCTAATACACTACTACCTAAAACTGACCCTCACCACCCCTAAAACACTACTACCTAAAACTGACCCTCACCACCCCTAAAACACTACTACCTAAAACTGACCTCACCACCCCTAAAACACTACTACCTAAAACTGACCTCACCACCTCTAAAACACTACTACCTAAAACTGACCCTCACCACCCCTAAAACACTACTACCTAAAACTGACCCTCACCACCCCTAAAACACTACTACCTAAAACTGACCCTCACCACCCCTAAAACACTACTACCTAAAACTGACCCTCACCACCCCTAAAACACTACTACCTAAAACTGACCCTCACCACCTCTAAAACACTACTACCTAAAACTGACCCTCACCACCCCTAAAACACTACTACCTAAAACTGACCCTCACCACCCCTAAACACTACTACCTAAAACTGACCCTCACCACCCCTAAAACACTACTACCTAAACTGA
>NW_024059778.1:0-5000 GCF_016432855.1 Salvelinus namaycush
GTCTAGCTACATTTTCAGATATTATACTTCTCTAATTTTGTCTGAAGTTTCAGTTGCAAATTATACAGTTTACTGTTAGCTAGCTAGCTAAGGTTAACTGGCTGGATCGCTAGCTAACGTTATGTGTACAATCTGTGTAGTAATAATATTTGTATCTCCGAAAGCCATTTACATTGTTAGTTCTAGCCTAATGGTAGCTATCTAGCTAGCATTGAACCTAGTTGGTTAGCTTTAGCTTCCTGCAGATTCATAGTACAGCATTTCATGCATGGTGGCTAGCTATGGCAATCCGTTCATATTCCTAGCACTGTATGGGTTGGGATTACAGTTCATTGTTTAGCTAGCTAACGACATGTCGAAACAAAAGACTCCACTTCGGCAGATGGCCTCGTTTGTGAATAATTAAGGCTAAGGCTAAGGCTTAAGAAGATGTGAATGATGCTAAATAGTTGTAGACCAAGAAGAGCTCTCCAGTAGGTGTACCAAAACATTCAAGGGCCATTTTATCAAAAGTTTATCAACTTTCAAAGCAGAATTACTTTCCCATTGTTCCTAAACTGTAGTGTATGATATATAATTTTGTATCTCTGAGTCTCTACTTTTATCCTAAGTAACAAATGGCATTTAAAAATGTTCCAACATATGATATGTGTATACACTGGAGAGTATTATGATAACAGGATATGCGTCTGTACTGGATAGTACTATGATAACATGATATTAATAAAGTCAGTCCCACAGTATTGTACTTTAAGAGAGAGAAATTATTGTTGAATAACTCCAAATTTTTGTGAAGCTGAAAACCGAATGATCACAAAAAAAGTGAGGTTGGCAACGAGGGAGGCAACAAAGGCGGGGGAGGTTGATACCAGCTTTTTGGGTGGGTGTGGATGTCTTTAATTGAGGGAGACAGAGTGCTGGGCGATGCTGGGAGATGTTTACCTGACAGATGGTAAGGGTGGGTGGGTGTGGATATCTTTAAAACCCCTTAGAGTGGAATGTCCCGGCCCCGCTGAAATCTAGTTAGCAAAATACAAAAATCCCCATAATATTCTATCAGTTTGAAATAGAGATATCTGTTGTTTTTTTGGATTGGATGAGGTGAAAGGTGACAGAGCTAGGTGAAAGGTGAAAGGTGACAGAGCTGGCGCGTTCCTCAGACCATGAGACATGCTGAACAGTTTGGGCTACACACACATGATGGTTATTTTTCTCAAGGACGCCCACAGGCCTCACAAGACTGTTGTTCCATATAGGAACAACAGATGAGATTGACCCTCAGCTAGCCACAGGACCAGCCCGTCAGCAACCAGCCCCAGGACCAGCCAGTCAGCAACCAGCCCTAGGACCAGCCCATCAGCAACCAGCCCATCAGCAGCCAGCCCCAGGACCAGCCAGTTAGCAGCCAGCCCCAGGACCAGCCCGTCAGCAACCAGCCTCAGGACCAGCCCGTCAGCAGCCAGCCCCAGGACCAGCCCGTCAGCAACCAGCCCCAGGACCAGCCCGTCAGCAGCCAGCCCCAGGACCAGCCCCAGGACCAGCCCCAGGACCAGCCCCAGGACCAGCCCGTCAGCAGCCAGCCCCAGGACCAGCCCGTCAGCAACCAGCCCCAGGACCAGCCCGTCAGCAGCCAGCCCCAGGACCAGCCCCAGGACCAGCCCCAGGACCAGCCCCAGGACCAGCCCGTCAGCAGCCAGCCCCAGGACCAGCCCGTCAGCAGCCAGCCCCAGGACCAGCCCGTCAGCAACCAGCCTCAGGACCAGCCAGTTAGCAACCAGCCCCAGGACCAGCCCGTCAGCAGCCAGCCCCAGGACCAGCCCGTCAGCAACCAGCCTCAGGACCAGCCCGTCAGCAACCAGCCACAGGACCAGCCAGTTAGCAACCAGCCCCAGGACCAGCCCATCAGCAACCAGCCCCAGGACCAGCCCGTCAGCAACCAGGACCAGCCCGTCAGCAACCAGCCCCAGGACCAGCCCGTCAGCAGCCAGCCCAAGGACCAGCCCGTCAGCAACCAGCCCGTCAGCAGCCAGCCCCAAAACCAGCCCGTCAGCAGCCAGCCCCAGGACCAGCCCGTCAGCAACCAGCCCCAGGACCAGCCCGTCAGCAACCAGCCCCAGGACCAGCCCGTCAGCAGCCAGCCCCAGGACCAGCCCCAGGACCAGCCCCAGGACCAGCCCCAGGACCAGCCCGTCAGCAGCCAGCCCCAGGACCAGCCCGTCAGCAACCAGCCCCAGGACCAGCCCGTCAGCAGCCAGCCCCAGGACCAGCCCCAGGACCAGCCCCAGGACCAGCCCCAGGACCAGCCCGTCAGCAGCCAGCCCCAGGACCAGCCCGTCAGCAGCCAGCCCCAGGACCAGCCCGTCAGCAACCAGCCTCAGGACCAGCCAGTTAGCAACCAGCCCCAGGACCAGCCCGTCAGCAGCCAGCCCCAGGACCAGCCCGTCAGCAACCAGCCCCAGGACCAGCCCGTCAGCAACCAGCCACAGGACCAGCCCGTTAGCAACCAGCCCCAGGACCAGCCCATCAGCAGCCAGCCCCAGGACCAGCCCGTCAGCTACCAGGACCAGCCCGTCAGCAACCAGCCCCAGGACCAGCCAGTCAGCAACCAGCCCCAGGACCAGCCCATCAGCAACCAGCCCATCAGCAGCCAGCCCCAAAACCAGCCCGTCAGCAGCCAGCCCCAGGACCAGCCCGTCAGCAACCAGCCTCAGGACCAGCCCGTCAGCAGCCAGCCCCAGGACCAGCCCGTCAGCAACCAGCCCCAGGACCAGCCCGTCAGCAGCCAGCCCCAGGACCAGCCCCAGGACCAGCCCCAGGACCAGCCCCAGGACCAGCCCGTCAGCAGCCAGCCCCAGGACCAGCCCGTCAGCAGCCAGCCCCAGGACCAGCCCGTCAGCAACCAGCCTCAGGACCAGCCCGTCAGCAACCAGCCTCAGGACCAGCCCCAGGACCAGCCCCAGGACCAGCCCGTCAGCAGCCAGCCCCAGGACCAGCCCGTCAGCAACCAGCCCCAGGACCAGCCCGTCAGCAACCAGCCCCAGGACCAGCCCAAGGACCAGCCCCAGGACCAGCCCGTCAGCAGCCAGCCCCAGGACCAGCCCGTCAGCAACCAGCCCCAGGACCAGCCCAAGGACCAGCCCCAGGACCAGCCCGTCAGCAGCCAGCCCCAGGACCAGCCCGTCAGCAGCCAGCCCCAGGACCAGCCCGTCAGCAACCAGCCCCAGGACCAGCCCGTCAGCAAGCAGCCCCAGGACCAGCCCGTCAGCAGTCAGCCCCAGGACCAGCCCGTCAGCAGCCAGCCCCAGGACCAGCCAGTCAGCAGCCAGCCCCAGGACCAGCCCGTCAGCAGCCAGCCCCAGGACCAGCCCGTCAGCAGCCAGCCCCAGGACCAGCCCGTCAGCAACCAGCCTCAGGACCAGCCCGTCAGCAACCAGCCTCAGGACCAGCCCCAGGACCAGCCCCAGGACCAGCCCGTCAGCAACCAGCCCCAGGACCAGCCCGTCAGCAACCAGCCCCAGGACCAGCCCGTCAGCAGTCAGCCCCAGGACCAGCCCGTCAGCAGCCAGCCCCAGGACCAGCCAGTCAGCAGCCAGCCCCAGGACCAGCCCGTCAGCAACCAGCCCCAGGACCAGCCCGTCAGCAGCCAGCCCCAGGACCAGCCCTTCAGCAGCCAGCCCCAGGACTAGCCTGCCCCAGGACCAGCCCTGCAACCAGGGCCAACGCGGATGGCGGTTACTCATCTGCAGGACATAAAGTCTTCTGTTGAACTGGTCATCACAGACACCATCCAAAAAATCATTCTGGACGGCACAAATTTGGAGGGAAGGCGTGTTTTTGGTGAGACATGGAAGGAGATGAAACAAACTCATTTATATGCATCCTTTGGGGATCTTCTCCTTGCTGGTGTTTTCAGATCCAATGGGGGAATCCACATAATCCCTGTGGGATCCAGAAACTGGCAGAGAACTTTTCCGTGTAACAATGCCTCTGGAAAACTTCCCCATCATTTCCAGGATTATTCGCTTCGATAACCGAGACACCAGACCAGGTCGGCGGCAGAGAGACAAGCTAGCTGCAATCAGGTCAGTGTGGGACAAGTGGGTGGACCGCCTTCCCCTGTTTTACAACCCTGAGCCCAACGATACTGTTAATGAGCAGCTTATGCCATTTAGGAGCCGCTGCCCCTTCAGGCAGTACATACCGTCTAAATCAAGATCTGGGCTGCCTGTGATGCTGCTGCCTGTGGAACTCGCAAGTGTATCCGGGGAAGCCAGATGGAGGAGCCCCTGAGAAGAACCAGGGATGTGGGTGGTCCTGGATGTGACACAGGGACTCCGTGGCCACAACATCACATGTGATAACTTTTTTACTTCGCACAAGCTGGGACAGGAGCTCCTCAAGAGGAAGCTGACGATGGGACAGGAGTTCCTCAAGAGGAAGCTGACGATGGGACAGGAGTTCCTCAAGAGGAAGTTGGCGATGGTAGGAACAGTATGAAAAAACAAGCCAGAGCTCCCAGCTCAGCTGTTGAAAACACAGAACAGGCCTATCAATTCCTCTAAGTTTGTGTTCACGGCCGACACGTCCCTAGTGTCCTACGTGCCAAAGAAAGGCAAACATGTGGTACTCATGAGTACACTGCATAGGGATGGGATAATCTGCGGCCAGGAACATCAAAAACCAGAAATCATAATGAACTACAATGCCACAAAAGGAAGGGTGGACAATTTAGACAAGCTGGTGACTGGCTACAGCTGCAAAAGAAGAACCCTACGCTGGCATCTTGTGATATTATTCAACATCTTGGACATCTCGGCGTACAACACGTTTGCCATCGGGATGACGTTGAACCCAGATTGGAACAGAGGGAATCTCCAGAGGAGACGGCTCTTTCTCGAGGAGCTGGGCAAGTCGTTGGTAAGACCTCAAATCCAGAGGAGGCAACGTATCCCAAGGATCCCGGCTTCTGCAGCCATCGTGAGGAGGATTCAGGAGGAGGA
>NW_024059778.1:7500-31686 GCF_016432855.1 Salvelinus namaycush
AACCATGTATGCTGTCTATATTAACCATACTGTCTATATTAACCATGTACGCTGCCTATATTAACCATGTACGCTGTCTCTATTGCTTGTAATTTACATAAGTCAACATCACAGTATGAAGTATTTATATGTAAATTGTTACGGCTGTATTGTTTTAAAAACCCAATCATGTTGTGGGTCAATCAGACCCAATCAGACATTGGGTGAATAACAAACACGATGCTGAGAGATGCCCGGAGATGTTAACTGACAGATGGTAAGGGTGGGTGTGGAGGGAGATCTTTAATTGGTGGCCACAGAGTCCTCTGAGATGCTGTGAGATGATCCCTGACAGATGGTAAGGGTGGGTGTGGAGAAGGTAGGAACGGTGGCCCTCAAGCAGTGGTGTAAAGTATTTAAGTAAAAATACTTCAAAGTACTACTGAAGTTGTTTTTTTGAGTATCTGTAATTTACTATTCGTAGTTTTTTTACAACTTTTACTTTTACTTTACTAACATTCCTAAAAAAAGTATTAACTCCATACATTTTCCCTGACACCCAAACGTACTCGTTACATTTTGAATGCTTGGCAGGACAGGGACTTATCCACGGATCTAAATCACTGAGAACCTCCCTGGTCATCTCTGCTGTCTCTGATCTGGCGGACTCACGAAACGCAAATGCTCCATTTGTAAATGATGTCTGAGTGTTGGAGTGTGGAGCTGGCTATACGTACATTTATTAAACAAGAAAATTGTGAAATCTGGTTTGCATAATATAAGGAATTTTAAATCATTTATAATTGTACTTTTACTTCTGATACTAAAGTATATTCTAGCAATTACATTTACAATTTGATACTTAAGTATATTTAAAACCAAATCCTTTTAGACTTTTACTCAAGTAATACTTTTACTGGGTGACTTTCACTTTTACTTGAGTCATTTTCTATTAAGGTATCTTTACTTTTACTCAAATATGACAATTGGGTACTTTTTCCATCACTGCCCTCAACGCCCAATCCGGTAAGAGAATGAATGGTTTCCGGGGACAACGGTTCTGGCTGTGATTCTACACATCTAAATGAAGACAATTCCCCCATAGAGTGTTGAGTCGTAATAGATATCACACTGAGACATCATACAGTTACTTGTAGAATATTTTTATAAGTACAGTGCCTATGGAAAGATTTCGGACACCTTGACTTTCTCTACATTTTCTTACTATACTGTCTAATTCTAAAATAGATTGATTAAAAAAATATATAAATCCTCGTCAATATACAGACAATACCCCATAATGACAAAGTTAAAACAGTTTTTTAGAAATTTTTGCAAATGTTAAACAAATAAAAAACAGAAAAACCCTATTTACATAAGTATTCAGACCCTTTGCTATGAGACTCAAAATTGAGCTCAGGTGCATCCTGTTTCCATTGATCATCCTTGAGATGTTTCTACAACTTGTTTGGAGTCCACTTGTGGTAAATTCTATTGATTTGGACATGATTTGGAAAGGCACACACCTGTCTATGTAAGGTTGACAGTACATGTCAGAGCAAAAACCAAGCCATGAGGTTGAAGGAATTGTCCGTAGAGCTCCGAGACAGGATTGTGTCGAGGCACAGATCTGGGGAAGGGTACCAATACATTTCTGCAGCAATGAAGGTCCCTAAGAACACACTGGCCTCCATCATTCTTAAATGGAAGACGTTTGGAACCACCAAGATTCCTCCCGGAGCTGGCCGCTCAGCCAAACTTAGTAATCGGGTGAGAAGGGCCTTGGTCAGGGAGGTGACCAAGAACCTGTTGGTCACTCTGAAAGAGCTCTAGAGTTCCTCTGTGGAGATGGGAAAACCTTCCGGAAGGACAACCATCTCTGCAGCAATCCACCAATCAGGCTTTTATGGTAGAGTGGCCACATGGAAGACACTCCTCAGTAAAAGGCACATGACCACTTGAAGTTTGCCAAAAGATACCTAAAGACTCTCAGACAATGAGAAACAAGATTCTCTGGTCTGATGAAACCAATATTGAACTCTTTGGCCTAAATGCAACGCATCACGTCTGGAGGAAACCTGACACCATCTCTACGGTGAAGCGTTGTGGTGGCAGCATCATGCTGTGGGAATGCTTCTCAGCGACAGGGACTCAAAGACTAGTCGGGGTCAAGGAAAAGACGAACGGAGCAAAGTACAGAGAGATCCTTGATGAAAACCTGCTCCAGGGCACTTAGGACTTCAGACTGGGGTGAAGTTTCACCGTCCAACAGGACAACGGCCATAAGCACACAGCCAAGACAACAAGCCAAGACAACGCAGGAGTGGCTCCGGGACACGTCTCTGAATGTCCTTGAGTGGCCCAGCCAGAGCCCGGACTTGAGCCAGATCAAACATCTCTGGAGAAACCTGAAACTATCTGTTCAGCGACGCTCCCCATCCAACCTGACAGAGCTTGAGAGGATCTGCAGAGAATGGGAGAAACTCCCCAAATACAGGTGTGCCAAGCTTGTAGCGTCATACCCAAGAAGACTTGAGGCTGTAATCACCACGAAAGGTGCTACAGCTGTTGCTGTTGATTTGTGTTAATGTTGTTTTAATGCCGCTGTTGTTTTGTGTTGTTTTGTGTTGCTGTTGTTTTGTGTTGCTGTTGTTTTGTGTTGATGCTGTTGTTGTTTTGTGTTGCTGTTGTGTGTTGATGCTACTGTAGTTTTGTGTTGATGCTACTGTATTTTTGTGTTGATGCTGTAGTTTTGTGTTGATGCTGCTGTAGTTTTGTGTTGATGCTGCTGTAGTTTTGTGTTGAGGCTGTAGTTTTGTGTTGAGGCTGTAGTTTTGTGTTGAGGCTGTAGTTTTGTGTCGAGGCTGTAGTTTTGTGTTGAGGCTGTAGTTTTGTGTTGAGGCTGTAGTTTTGTGTTGATGCTGTAGTTTTGTGTTGATGCTGTAGTTTTGTGTTGAAGCTGTAGTTTTGTGTTGATGCTACTGTAGTTTTGTGTTGCTGTTTTGTGTTGATGCTGCTGTAGTTTTGTGTTGCTGTTTTGTGTTGATGCTACTGTAGTTTTGTGTTGAGGCTGTAGTTTTGTGTTGATGCTACTGTAGTTTTGTGTTGAGGCTGTAGTTTTGTGTTGATGCTACTGTAGTTTTGTGTTGATGCTACTGTAGTTTTGTGTTGCTACTGTAGTTTTGTGTTGATGCTACTGTAGTTTTGTGTTGATGCTACTGTAATTTTGTGTTGAGGCTGTAGTTTTGTGTTGATGCTACTGTAGTTTTGTGTTGCTGTTTTGTGTTGATGCTACTGTAGTTTTGTGTTGCTGTTTTGTGTTGATGCTACTGTAGTTTTGTGTTGAGGCTGTAGTTTTGTGTTGATGCTACTGTAGTTTTGTGTTGATGCTACTGTAGTTTTGTGTTGATGCTACTGTAGTTTTGTGTTGATGCTACTGTAGTTTTGTGTTGTTGCTACTGTAGTTTGTGTTGAGGCTGTAGTTTTGTGTTGATGCTACTGTAGTTTTGTGTTGAGGCTGTAGTTTTGTGTTGATGCTACTGTAGTTTTGTGTTGATGCTACTGTAGTTTTGTGTTGAGGCTGTAGTTTTGTGTTGATGCTACTGTAGTTTTGTGTTGAGGCTGTAGTTTTGTGTTGATGCTACTGTAGTTTTGTGTTGATGCTGTAGTTTTGTGTTGATGCTGCTGTAGTTTTGGAATGAGGCTGTAGTTTTGTGTTGAGGCTGTAGTTTTGTGTTGAGGCTGTAGTTTTGTGTTGAGGCTGTAGTTTTGTGTTGATGCTACTGTAGTTTTGTGTTGATGCTACTGTAGTTTTGTGTTGATGTTACTGTAGTTTTGTGTTGATGCTACTGTAGTTTTGTGTCGAGGCTGTAGTTTTGTGTTGGTGCTACTGTAGTTTTGTGTTGGTGCTACTGTAGTTTTGTGTTGAGGATGTAGTTTTGTGTTGATGCTACTGTAGTTTTGTGTTGAGGCTGTAGTTTTGTGTTGATGCTACTGTAGTTTTGTGTTGAGGCTGTAGTTTTGTGTTGATGCTACTGTAGTTTTGTGTTGCTGTTTTGTGTTGATGCTACTGTAGTTTTGTGTTGCTGTTTTGTGTTGATGCTCCTGTAGTTTTGTGTTGCTGTTTTGTGTTGATGCTCCTGTAGTTTTGTGTTGATGCTACTGTAGTTTTGTGTTGATGCTACTGTAGTTTTGTGTTGATGCTACTGTAGTTTTGTGTTGATGCTACTGTAGTTTTGTGTTGATGTTACTGTAGTTTTGTGTTGTTGCTACTGTAGTTTTGTGTTGAGGCTGTAGTTTTGTGTTGATGCTACTGTAGTTTTGTGTTGAGGCTGTAGTTTTGTGTTGATGCTACTGTAGTTTTGTGTTGATGCTACTGTAGTTTTGTGTTGAGGCTGTAGTTTTGTGTTGATGCTACTGTAGTTTTGTGTTGCTGTTTTGTGTTGATGCTACTGTAGTTTTGTGTTGATGCTACTGTAGTTTTGTGGCGAGGCTGTAGTTTTGTGTTGAGGCTGTAGTTTTGTGTTGAGGCTGTAGTTTTGTGTTGATGCTACTGTAGTTTTGTGTTGATGCTACTGTAGTTTTGTGTTGAGGCTGTAGTTTTGTGTTGAGGCTACTGTAGTTTTGTGTTGATGCTACTGTAGTTTTGTGTTGATGCTACTGTAGTTTTGTGTTGATGCTACTGTAGTTTTGTGTTGATGCTACTGTAGTTTTGTGTTGATGCTACTGTAGTTTTGTGTTGGTGCTACTGTAGTTTTGTGTTGGTGCTACTGTAGTTTTGTGTTGAGGCTGTAGTTTTGTGTTGGTGCTACTGTAGTTTTGTGTTGATGCTGTAGTTTTGTGTTGATGCTACTGTAGTTTTGTGTTGATGTTACTGTAGTTTTGTGTTGATGCTACTGTAGTTTTGTGTCGAGGCTGTAGTTTTGTGTTGAGGCTGTAGTTTTGTGTTGAGGCTGTAGTTTTGTGTTGAGGCTGCTATGGTTTTTAAGGATGTGACAAAAAAGGTTTCCACACTTATAGATGGAACTTGTGGTCCAAACAACCAAAAAAATCAGTATTTTTGCTTAATTTTTACTGTAAATCTTTTTTTTTATTGTTGTTTATCTCCCGGTCTTTATTTAGATGGACTGTGTTGTTAGGGAAATGTTTGTGTATTTTCTCACTCTCTGTAACAGTTAATCTTCCTCTGCGGTTGCGTCTCTGTCTGCAAACAGCAGCACTGCTAGCAGGATAGTAGAGAGAGGGGAAAAACACCACAGAAGGTTGTCATTTTAGTCTTGTCGTTTTTCATATCGTGGGCTCAACTTTGAAAATTCTGGTCAGTCCTTCTTCCCCGCAACAGCAGATTGGGTGAACTGGTCAGTCCTTCTTCCCCGCAACAGCAGATTGGGTGAACTGGTCAGTCCTTCTTCCCCGCAACAGCAGATTGGGTGAACTGGTCAGTCCTTCTTCCCCGCAACAGCAGATTGGGTGAACTGGTCAGTCCTTCTTCCCCGCAACAGCAGATTGGGTGAACTGGTCAGTCCTTCTTCCCCGCAACAGCAGATTGGGTGAACTGGTCAGTCCTTCTTCCCCGCAACAGCAGATTGGGTGAACTGGTCAGTCCTTCTTCCCCGCAACAGCAGATTGGGTGAACTGGTCAGTCCTTCTTCCCCGCAACAGCAGATTGGGTGAACTGGTCAGTCCTTCTTCCCCGCAACAGCAGATTGGGTGAACTGGTCAGTCCTTCTTCCCCGCAACAGCAGATTGGGTGAACTCAGGGTTGTTTCTTTTTTCTTTTCATTTTTTCTTCTTTTTAAATTTTTTTATTTTATCCCATTTTCTCCCCAATTTTCGTGGTATCCAATCGCTAGTAATTACTATCTTGTCTCATCGCTACAACTCCCGTACGTGCTCGGGAGAGACGAAGGTCGAAAGCCACGCGTCGTCCGAAGCACAACCCAACCAAGCCGCACTGCTTCTTAACACAGCGCGCCTCCAACCCGGAAGCCAGCCGCACCAATGCGTCGGAGGAAACACCGTGCACCCGCCCCCCTCGGTTAGCGCGCACTGCGCCCGGCCCGCCACAGGGGTCGCTGGAGCGCGATGAGACAAGGATATCCCTACCGGCCAAACCATCCCTAACCCGGACGACGCTATGCCAATTGTGCGTTGCCCCACGGACCTCCCGGTCGCGGTCGGCTGCGACAGAGCCTGGGCGCGAACCCAGAGACTCTGGTGGCGCAGCTAGCACTGCGATGCAGTGCCCTAGACCACTGCGCCACCCGGGAGGCCATATACCCTAAGGGCCCTTGGCCAAAGGTAGTGCACTATTTAGAGTGTCATTTAGGACACACTCTGGGTGAAGTCAGATGGCACCCTATACCCTAAGGGCCCTTGGCCAAAGATAGTGCACTATTTAGAGTGTCATTTAGGACACACTCTGGGTGAAGTCAGACGTGTCTCAGTTGTAGTTTTATAATCCTCTTGTGATTTCCCATTGTGTCACTTCTTCTTGCTGTTGGGAGATTGGTGTGTGTGTGTGTGTGTGTGTGTGTGTGTGTGTGTGTGTGTGTGTGTGTGTGTGTGTGTGTGTGTGTGTGTGTGTGTGTGTGTGTGTGTGTGTGTGTGTGTGTGTGTGTGTGTGTGTGTGAGTTCCCTTTGAAATCCTGTTTTTTCTTTGTCACTAGACTTGTGGGTTTATTGCATCGTCATGGTGATATCAAAATCCAAAAAAGCAACAACAAAACATCAAAAAGTAGATTTTGTTTGTTGTCTAGGTTCCTCAGAAGATTACCACAGGACTGTGAGGGTGATGTTAGTTTGTGTTTCTCAACAGATTACCACAGGACTGTGAGGGTGATGTTAGTTTGTTGTGTTCCTCAACAGATTACCACAGGACTGTGAGGGTGATGTTAGTTTGTTGTGTTTCTCAGAAGATTACCACAGGACTGTGAGGGTGATGTTAGTTTGTGTTTCTCAACAGATTACCACAGGACTGTGAGGGTGATGTTAGTTTGTTGTGTTTCTCAGAAGATTACCACAGGACTGTGAGGGTGATGTTAGTTTGTGTTTCTCAACAGATTACCACAGGACGGTGAGGGTGATGTTAGTTTGTTGTGTTTCTCAACAGATTACCACAGGACTGTGAGGGTGATGTTAGTTTGTGTTTCTCAACAGATTACCACAGGACTGTGAGGGTGATGTTAGTTTGTTGTGTTCCTCAACAGATTACCACAGGACTGTGAGGGTGATGTTAGTTTGTTGTGTTCCTCAACAGATTACCACAGGACTGTGAGGGTGATGTTAGTTTGTTGTGTTCCTCAACAGATTACCACAGGACTGTGAGGGTGATGTTAGTTTGTGTTTCTCAACAGATTACCACAGGACTGTGAGGGTGAGGTTAGTTTGTTGTGTTTCTCAACAGATTACCACAGGACTGTGAGGGTGATGTTAGTTTGTTGTGTTTCTCAACAGATTACCACAGGACTGTGAGGGTGATGTTAGTTTGTTGTGTTCTCAACAGATTACCACAGGACTGTGAGGGTAATGTTAGTTTGTTGTGTTTCTCAACAGATTACCACAGGACTGTGAGGGTGATGTTAGTTTGTGTTTTCTCAACAGATTACCACAGGACTGTGAGGGTAATGTTAGTTTGGTGTGTTTCTCAACAGATTACCACAGGACTGTGAGGGTATTGTTAGTTTGTTGTGTTTCTCAACAGATTACCACAGGACTGTGAGGGTGATGTTAGTTTGTGTTTCTCAACAGATTACCACAGGACTGTGAGGGTGATGTTAGTTTGTGTGTTTCTCAACAGATTACCACAGGACTGTGAGGGTAATGTTAGTTTGGTGTGTTTCTCAACAGATTACCACAGGACTGTGAGGGTGATGTTAGTTTGTGTTTCTCAACAGATTACCACAGGACTGTGAGGGTAATGTTAGTTTGGTGTGTTTCTCAACAGATTACCACAGGACTGTGAGGGTGATGTTAGTTTGTTGTGTTTCTCAACAGATTACCACAGGACTGTGAGGGTGATGTTAGTTTGTGTTTCTCAACAGATTACCACAGGACTGTGAGGGTAATGTTAGTTTGTGTTTCTCAACAGATTACCACAGGACTGTGAGGGTGATGTTAGTTTGTGTTTCTCAACAGATTACCACAGGACTGTGAGGGTATTGTTAGTTTGTTGTGTTTCTCAACAGATTACCACAGGACTGTGAGGGTGATGTTAGTTTGTTGTGTTTCTCAACAGATTACCACAGGACTGTGAGGGTGATGTTAGTTTGTTGTGTTTCTCAACAGATTACCACAGGACTGTGAGGGTGATGTTAGTTTGTTGTGTTCCTCAACAGATTACCACAGGACTGTGAGGGTGATGTTAGTTTGTGTTCCTCAACAGATTACCACAGGACTGTGAGGGTGATGTTAGTTTGTTGTGTTCCTCAACAGATTACCACAGGACTGTGAGGGTGATGTTAGTTTGTTGTGTTTCTCAACAGATTACCACAGGACTGTGAGGGTGATGTTAGTTTGTTGTGTTTCTCAACAGATTACCACAGGACTGTGAGGGTAATGTTAGTTTGTTGTGTTCCTCAACAGATTACCACAGGACTGTGAGGGTGATGTTAGTTTGTTGTGTTTCTCAACAGATTACCACAGGACTGTGAGGGTGATGTCAGTTTGGTGTGTTTCTCAACAGATTACCACAGGACTGTGAGGGTGATGTTAGTTTGTTGTGTTTCTCAACAGATTACCACAGGACTGTGAGGGTAATGTTAGTTTGGTGTGTTTCTCAACAGATTACCACAGGCCTGTGAGGGTTGATGTTAGTTTGTTGTGTTCCTCAACAAATTACCACAGGACTGTGAGGGTGATGTTAGTTTGTTGTGTTCCTCAACAGATTACCACAGGACTGTGAGGGTGATGTTAGTTTGTTGTGTTCCTCAACAGATTACCACAGGACTGTGAGGGTGATGTTAGTTTGTGTTCCTCAACAGATTACCACAGGACTGTGAGGGTGATGTTAGTTTGTGTTTCTCAACAGATTACCACAGGACTGTGAGGGTAATGTTAGTTTGGTGTGTTTCTCAACAGATTACCACAGGACTGTGAGGGTGATGTTAGTTTGTTGTGTTTCTCAACAGATTACCACAGGACTGTGAGGGTGATGTTAGTTTGTGTTTCTCAACAGATTACCACAGGACTGTGAGGGTAATGTTAGTTTGTGTTTCTCAACAGATTACCACAGGACTGTGAGGGTGATGTTAGTTTGTGTTTCTCAACAGATTACCACAGGACTGTGAGGGTATTGTTAGTTTGTTGTGTTTCTCAACAGATTACCACAGGACTGTGAGGGTGATGTTAGTTTGTTGTGTTTCTCAACAGATTACCACAGGACTGTGAGGGTGATGTTAGTTTGTTGTGTTTCTCAACAGATTACCACAGGACTGTGAGGGTGATGTTAGTTTGCTGTGTTCCTCAACAGATTACCACAGGACTGTGAGGGTGATGTTAGTTTTGTGTTCCTCAACAGATTACCACAGGACTGTGAGGGTGATGTTAGTTTGTTGTGTTCCTCAACAGATTACCACAGGACTGTGAGGGTGATGTTAGTTTGTTGTGTTTCTCAACAGATTACCACAGGACTGTGAGGGTGATGTTAGTTTGTTGTGTTTCTCAACAGATTACCACAGGACTATGAGGGTAATGTTAGTTTGTTGTGTTTCTCAACAGATTACCACAGGACTGTGAGGGTGAGGTTAGTTTGTTGTGTTTCTCAACAGATTACCACAGGACTGTGAGGGTGATGTCAGTTTGGTGTGTTTCTCAACAGATTACCACAGGACTGTGAGGGTGATGTTAGTTTGTTGTGTTTCTCAACAGATTACCACAGGACTGTGAGGGTAATGTTAGTTTGGTGTGTTTCTCAACAGATTACCACAGGCCTGTGAGGTTGATGTTAGTTTGTTGTGTTCCTCAACAAATTACCACAGGACTGTGAGGGTGATGTTAGTTTGTTGTGTTCCTCAACAGATTACCACAGGACTGTGAGGGTGATGTTAGTTTGTGTTCCTCAACAGATTACCACAGGACTGTGAGGGTGATGTTAGTTTGTGTTTCTCAACAGATTACCACAGGACTGTGAGGGTAATGTTAGTTTGTGTTTCTCAACAGATTACCACAGGACTGTGAGGGTGAATGTTAGTTTGTGTTTCTCAACAGATTACCACAGGACTGTGAGGGTGAATGTTAGTTTGTTGTGTTCCTCAACAGATTACCACAGGACTGTGAGGGTGATGTTAGTTTGTTGTGTTTCTCAACAGATTACCACAGGACTGTGAGGGTGATGTTAGTTTGGTGTGTTTCTCAACAGATTACCACAGGACTGTGAGGGTGATGTTAGTTTGTTGTGTTTCTCAACAGATTACCACAGGACTGTGAGGGTGATGTTAGTTTGTTGTGTTCCTCAACAGATTACCACAGGACTGTGAGGGTGATGTTAGTTTGTGTGTTCCTCAACAGATTACCACAGGACTGTGAGGGTGATGTTAGTTTGTTGTGTTCCTCAACAGATTACCACAGGACTGTGAGGGTGATGTTAGTTTGTTGTGTTTCTCAACAGATTACCACAGGACTGTGAGGGTGATGTTAGTTTGTTGTGTTTCTCAACAGATTACCACAGGACTATGAGGGTAATGTTAGTTTGTTGTGTTCCTCAACAGATTACCACAGGACTGTGAGGGTGATGTTAGTTTGTTGTGTTTCTCAACAGATTACCACAGGACTGTGAGGGTGATGTTAGTTTGGTGTGTTTCTCAACAGATTACCACAGGACTGTGAGGGTGATGTTAGTTTGTTGTGTTCCTCAACAGATTACCACAGGACTGTGAGGGTATTGTTAGTTTGTGTTTCTCAACAGATTACCACAGGACTGTGAGGGTGATGTAGTTGTTGTGTTTCTCAACAGATTACCACAGGACTGTGAGGGTGATGATAGTTTGTTGTGTTTCTCAACAGATTACCACAGGACTGTGAGGGTGATGATAGTTTGTTGTGTTTCTCAACAGATTACCACAGGACTGTGAGGGTATTGTTAGTTTGTTGTGTTCCTCAACAGATTACCACAGGACTGTGAGGGTGATGTTAGTTTGTGTTTCTCAACAGATTACCACAGGACTGTGAGGGTGATGTTAGTTTGTTGTGTTTCTCAACAGATTACCACAGGACTGTGAGGGTGATGTTAGTTTGTGTTTCTCAACAGATTACCACAGGACTGTGAGGGTGATGTTAGTTTGTGTTTCTCAACAGATTACCACAGGACTGTGAGGGTAATGTTAGTTTGGTGTGTTTCTCAACAGATTACCACAGGACTGTGAGGGTATTGTTAGTTTGTTGTGTTTCTCAACAGATTACCACAGGACTGTGAGGGTGATGTTAGTTTGTGTTTCTCAACAGATTACCACAGGACTGTGAGGGTAATGTTAGTTTGGTGTGTTTCTCAACAGATTACCACAGGACTGTGAGGGTAATGTTAGTTTGTTGTGTTTCTCAACAGATTACCACAGGACTGTGAGGGTGAGGTTAGTTTGTTGTGTTTCTCAACAGATTACCACAGGACTGTGAGGGTGATGTTAGTTTGTTGTGTTTCTCAACAGATTACCACAGGACTGTGAGGGTGATGTTAGTTTGTTGTGTTTCTCAACAGATTACCACAGGACTGTGAGGGTGATGTTAGTTTGTTGTGTTTCCTCAACAGATTTACCACAGGACTGTGAGGGTGATGTTAGTTTGTGTTTCTCAACAGATTACCACAGGACTGTGAGGGTGATGTTAGTTTGTGTTTCTCAACAGATTACCACAGGACTGTGAGGGTGATGTTAGTTTGTTGTGTTCCTCAACAGATTACCACAGGACTGTGAGGGTGATGTTAGTTTGTTGTGTTCCTCAACAGATTACCACAGGACTGTGAGGGTGATGTTAGTTTGTGTTTCTCAACAGATTACCACAGGACTGTGAGGGTGATGTTAGTTTGTTGTGTTTCTCAACAGATTACCACAGGACTGTGAGGGTGATGTTAGTTTGTTGTGTTCCTCAACAGATTACCACAGGACTGTGAGGGTGATGTTAGTTTGTGTTTCTCAACAGATTACCACAGGACTGTGAGGGTAATGTTAGTTTGTGTTTCTCAACAGATTACCACAGGACTGTGAGGGTAATGTTAGTTTGTGTTTCTCAACAGATTACCACAGGACTGTGAGGGTAACGTTAGTTTGTGTTTCTCAACAGATTACCACAGGACTGTGAGGGTGATGTTAGTTTGTGTTTCTCAACAGATTACCACAGGACTGTGAGGGTAACGTTAGTTTGTGTTTCTCAACAGATTACCACAGGACTATGAGGGTAATGTTAGTTTGTTGTGTTTCTCAACAGATTACCACAGGACTGTGAGGGTGATGTTAGTTTGTTGTGTTTCTCAACAGATTTTCACAGGACTGTGAGGGTGATGTTAGTTTGCTGTGTTCCTCAACAGACTTTCACAGGACTGTGAGTGTGACGTTAGTTTAACAGATTACTGTGATGGTATTGTTTGTCAGGTATGTAGACATTTCTTCAAGTGTTTTGTCTGGGTTTCTCAAACTCTGATATCGAACAGCAGTCAGGAGGTTAGTGTCCCAAATGGCAGCATCTCTCTCTCTCTCTCTCTCTCTCTCTCTCTCTCTCTCTCTCTCTCTCTCTCTCTGTCTCTGTCTCTGTCTCTCTCTCTCTCTCTGTCTCTCTCTCTCTCTCTGTCTCTCTGTCTCTCTCTCTCTCTCTCTCTGTCTCTCTCTCTCTGTCTCTCTCTGTCTCTCTCTGTCTCTCTCTCTCTCTCTCTCTCTCTCTCTCTCTCTCTCTCTCTCTCTGTCTCTCTCTCTCTGTCTCTCTCTCTCTCTGTCTCTCTCTCTCTGTCTCTCTCTCTCTGTCTCTCTCTCTCTCTCTCTGCCTCTCTGCCGCTCTGCCTTTCTCTCTCTCACTCTCTCTCGCTCTCTCTCTCTCTCTCTCTGCTATAGCAGGAGCTACATTTTTCTTGTCAGAACAATAAATGAGACTAAATTGTCTGCAAATCTCAGGTGTTGAAATGTATATGTATGGTGATCAAAACCAAAAGTTCACATCGCCTGCCAAAACCCTGGATGATATTGTGACAGGTTAGACTAAATCTTCATCTGTAAACTCCCTATCTCAAAAATGACAACCTATTCCTTATGAAGTGCACTGCTTTTATCCAGCATCCATAGGGCAGTGCACTACCTAGGGGATAGGGTGCCATTGGGGATTCAGCCCTTAGAAACTAAACCGTGTTATCTGATTGGATATAAAGGTTGTCATTATGAATAGTGTCTGATTGGATATAAAGGTTGAGGTTGTCATTATGAATAGTGTCTGATTGGTTATAAAGGTTGTCATTATGAATAGTGTCTGATTGGTTATAAAGGTTGTCATTATGAATAGTGTCTGATTGGTTATAAAGGTTGTCATTATGAATAGTGTCTGATTGGATATAAAGGTTGTCATTATGAATAGTGTCTGATTTGTTATAAAGGTTGTCATTATGAATAGTGTCTGATTGGATATAAAGGTTGTCATTATGAATATTGTCTGATTGGATATAAAGGTTGTCATTATGAATAGTGTCTGATTGGTTATAAAGGTTGTCATTATGAATAGTGTCTGATTGGTTATAAAGGTTGTCATTATGAATAGTGTCTGATTGGTTATAAAGGTTGTCATTATGAATAGTGTCTGATTGGTTATAAAGGTTGTCATTATGAATAGTGTCTGATTGGATATAAAGGTTGTCATTATGAATAGTGTCTGATTGGTTATAAAGGTTGTCATTATGAATAGTGTCTGATTGGTTATAAAGGTTGTCATTATGAATAGTGTCTGATTGGATATAAAGGTTGTCATTATGAATAGTGTCTGATTGGATGTAAAGGTTGTCATTATGAATAGTGTCTGATTGGATGTAAAGGTTGTCAATATGAATAGTGTCTGATTGGATATGAAGGTTGTCATTATCAATAGTGTCTGATTGGATGTAAAGGTTGTCATTATGAATAGTGTCTGATTGGATATAAAGATTGTCATTATGAATAGTGTCTGATTGGATATAAAGGTTGTCATTATGAATAGTGTCTGATTGGTTATAAAGGTTGTCATTATGAATAGTGTCTGATTGGTTATAAAGGTTGTCATTATGAATAGTGTCTGATTGGTTATAAAGGTTGTCATTATCAATAGTGTCTGATTGGATATAAAGGTTGTCATTATGAATAGTGTCTGATTGGATATAAAGGTGTCAATATAAATAGTGTCTGATTGGATATAAAGGTTGTCATTATGAATAGTGTCTGATTGGATATAAAGGTTGTCATTATGAATAGTGTCTGATTGGATATAAAGGTTGTCATTATCAATAGTGTCTGATTGGATATAAAGGTTGTCATTATGAATAGTGTCTGATTGGATATAAAGGTTGTCATTATGAATAGTGTCTGATTGGATATAAAGGTTGTCATTATGAATAGTGTCTGATTGGATGTAAAGGTTGTCATTATGAATAGTGTCTGATTGGATATAAAGGTTGTCATTATGAATAGTGTCTGATTGGATATAAAGGTTGTCATTATGAATAGTGTCTGATTGGATATAAAGGTTGTCATTATGAATAGTGTTGATTGGTTATAAAGGTTGTCATTATGAATAGTGTCTGATTGGTTATAAAGGTTGAGGTGGTCATTATGAATAGTGTCTGATTGGATATAAAGGTTGTCATTATGAATAGTGTTGATTGGTTATAAAGGTTGTCATTATGAATAGTGTCTGATTGGTTATAAAGGTTGTCATTATGAATAGTGTCTGATTGGTTATAAAGGTTGTCATTATGAATAGTGTCTGATTGGTTATAAAGGTTGAGGTTGTCATTATGAATAGTGTCTGATTGGTTATAAAGGTTGTCATTATGAATAGTGTCTGATTGGATATAAAGGTTGTCATTATGAATAGTGTCTGATTGGATATAAAGGTTATCATTATTAATAGTGTCTGATTGGTTATAAAGGTTGTCATTATGAATAGTGTCTGATTGGATATAAAGATTATCATTATTAACAGTGTCTGATTGGATATAAAGGTTGTCATTATTAATAGTCTCTGATTGGTTATAAAGGTTGTCATTATGAATAGTGTCTGATTGGATATAAAGATTATCATTATTAACAGTGTCTGATTGGATATAAAGGTTGTCATTATTAATAGTCTCTGATTGGTTATAAAGGTTGTCATTATGAATAGTGTCTGATTGGATATAAAGGTTGTCATTATGAATAGTGTCTGATTGGATATAAAGGTTGTCATTATGAATAGTGTCTGATTGGTTATAAAGGTTGTCATTATGAATAGTGTCTGATTGGATATAAAGGTTGTCATTATGAATAGTGTCTGATTGGATATAAAGGTTGTCATTATGAATAGTGTCTGATTGGATATAAAGGTTGTCATTATGAATAGTGTCTGATTGGTTATAAAGGTTGTCATTATGAATAGTGTCTGATTGGTTATAAAGGTTGTCATTATGAATAGTGTCTGATTGGTTATAAAGGTTGTCATTATGAATAGTGTCTGATTGGATGTAAAGGTTGTCATTATGAATAGTGTCTGATTGGTTATAAAGGTTGTGATTATGAATAGTGTCTGATTGGATATAAAGGTTGTCATTATGAATAGTGTCTGATTGGTTATAAAGGTTGAGGTTGTCATTATGAATAGTGTCTGATTGGTTATAAAGGTTGTCATTATGAATAGTGTCTGATTGGATATAAAGGTTGTCATTATGAATAGTGTCTGATTGGATGTAAAGGTTGTCATTATGAATAGTGTCTGATTGGTTATAAAGGTTGTCATTATGAATAGTGTCTGATTGGATATAAAGGTTGTCATTATGAATAGTGTCTGATTGGATGTAAAGGTTGTCATTATGAATAGTGTCTGATTGGTTATAAAGGTTGTCATTATGAATAGTGTCTGATTGGATATAAAGGTTGTCATTATGAATAGTGTCTGATTGGTTATAAAGGTTGTCATTATGAATAGTGTCTGATTGGATGTAAAGGTTGTCATTATGAATAGTGTCTGATTGGATATAAAGGTTGTCATTATGAATAGTGTCTGATTGGTTATAAAGGTTGTCATTATGAATAGTGTCTGATTGGTTATAAAGGTTGAGGTTGTCATTATGAATAGTGTCTGATTGGATATAAAGGTTGAGGTTGTCATTATGAATAGTGTCTGATTGGATATAAAGGTTGTCATTATGAATAGTGTCTGATTGGATATAAAGGTTGTCATTATGAATAGTGTCTGATTGGATATAAAGGTTGTCATTATGAATAGTGTTGATTGGATATAAAGGTTGTCATTATCAATAGTGTCTGATTGGTTATAAAGGTTGTCATTATGAATAGTGTCTGATTGGTTATAAAGGTTGAGGTTGTCATTATGAATAGTGTCTGATTGGTTATAAAGGTTGTCATTATGAATAGTGTCTGATTGGTTATAAAGGTTGTCATTATGAATAGTTTCTGATTGGTTATAAAGGTTGTCATTATGAATAGTGTCTGATTGGTTAGAAAAGGTTGAGGTTGTCATTATGAATAGTGTCTGATTGGTTATAAAGGTTGAGGTTGTCATTATGAATAGTGTCTGATTGGTTATAAAGGTTGTCATTATGAATAGTGTCTGATTGGTTATAAAGGTTGAGGTTGTCATTATGAATAGTGTCTGATTGGATATAAAGGTTGTCATTATGAATAGTGTCTGATTGGATGTAAAGGTTGTCATTATGAATAGTGTCTGATTGGATATAAAGGTTGTCATTATGAATAGTGTCTGATTGGCTATAAAGGTTGTCATTATGAATAGTGTCTGATTGGATATAAAGATTATCATTATTAATAGTGTCTGATTGGTTATAAAGGTTGTCATTATGAATAGTGTCTGATTGGATATAAAGGTTGAGGTTGTCATTATGAATAGTGTCTGATTGGATATAAAGGTTGTCATTATGAATAGTGTCTGATTGGATATAAAGGTTGAGGTTGTCATTATGAATATTGTCTGATTGGTTATAAAGGTTGTCATTATGAATAGTGTCACGGCTCCTCCTCTGCAGTGCAGGGGCGGTTCCTCCTGCAGGCAGAGGGTCGTTAGTGATTGGAGCCACCTGGGCTCAGGGTATAAAACTGCTTACTAATCACCTCTCTCTCTCTCTCTCTGCTCCTCCAGGTATGCTCATGATTTGTTTGTTCCTTTGTAGTTTTGCATAGTTTTCACTCAGTCATGTTCTCACACACATATTCACGCATCCATGCACTTTACATACACCTTACCCCATGATACTTCCACACCTCATTCCTTTTTCTTAGTTTAAGTTAATAGTTTGTTTATAATAAAGAACACTTTTAAATTGGCCTATACCTGTTGTTCGTGTCCCCTCATTTTTGTCACAGGCTATGAGCCGGCTTGTGACAAGTGGGGGCTCGTCCGGGATAGTAGTTAACTTGGGTTAGTTTAGTTTAGTTTGCCAAATGTTTTTTTTGTTTGAGGGGATGTTTTGGTTGGGCCAATTTTGTTGAAGAGAGCGTTGAGAGCCATGTGTTCTTTTGGTTCAGTTAGCTTGGTAGCTAAGCAATTCACTGTGTTTTTCTGGGTTTTGTTCAGGTGGAAGTCCTCTCCTGTTCAGGCTTATCAGCGAGTGTCAATAGGAGGCTTGTGGTGTTTTTGTTTTAGGTGGCAGTGAACGTGGGTAGAGCATCCCTTTCCCTTTTCCCCTACATCGGCTCGGGAGCACCTCCGTGGTTATGGGAGGGCCGCCAGTTTCTGGTTGTCTTTTCCACTCCACTGGTTTTGTGTGCATAAAACCCCACCACATGTGACTGCACGAAGACCAGGGCCAGTTAGTTAGTAGTTTTTGGAGGATAGTGGGGTGTGGCTCCTGTCCTTGAACCCAGACTGACATTAGGTGAGTTGTGTTTTTTTTGGAGCATTTGTAATAGTTGTATTGGTTGAGGAAAATGTCTTCCATTTTGAGTAGTTTTGTTCAAGCTCCTTCAGAGGTAGCCTTAGAGTTGTGTACTAAGGAGCAGTTAATTGAAATTGCTGAACACTATCAGATTGAGATTGTTGAAAAAAAAATTAAAGAGACTGTTAAAACTAGCTTAAAGCAGGGTCTTAGGGAAATGGGTGTTTTTGGCGGTCAGTCTGCTAGTAGTGAGGGTGCAAGTTTTCAGTCTAGCCCTTCATTAACTTTTGAGCAGCAGAGGGAACTGTTGCAAATGCAGTTAGAGATAGAGCGATTGAGAAATGCTAATAGACCAGAAAGACTACCACAGTTTGATGTTTCACAGAATCTTCATTTGTTGCCTAAATTTGATGAGTCAGATCCAGACACATACTTTACTTTATTTGAGCGTATTGCGGAAGCTAGAGCTTGGTCAGATTTGGACATGACTATGTTGTTGCAATGTGTACTTACAGGTAAAGCACGTGAGGCTTTTGCAGCACTGAGTGTAGCTGACAGTAAAGTTTATGCTAAAGTTAAATCAGCAGTTCTGAAGGTCTACGAGCTTGTGCCAGAGGCATATCGTCAACGTTTTCGTTACAGGAAAAAGTTAGATTCACAAACCTATTCTGAGTTTGTTCGTGATTTGACTTCTGCATTTAATCGTTGGTGTACAGCTTCTGAAGTTAGTACTTTTGAGGGTCTGTCTAATTTGATTGTGTTAGAACAGTTAAAAAATTCTGTGTCTGACCAGGTTGCTACATACATGAATGAACGTAAAGTTAAGACTCCAAGTGATGCAGCAATACTTGCAGATGAGTACAGGCTAACACATAAAAAACATTTTGAGTCAAACAGTGACATGTACCATGAAAATAACTTTACTCCTAGGAATAGTAGGTCACCTTTTTGGGGGGCTTCTTTCCAAAGGCCTCAGCAGAAGTTTGGGTCTGGAGGACTTAAAGCACCGGTTAATGCTAATACCTGCCGCTACTGTTCAGTTGAAGGACATTGGAAGAAAGATTGTCCTCGGCTTCATTCAAAACAGTCAGGTCAAGTTAAACCTGCTATGATGGCAGCTCCTGTTACAGCCTCTGACCACCAGGGTGAGCTGTGTCAGCCACTAGTTGAGTTTGATTCTCAGTTTTCCCGCTGTGATTTTTCAGCCTTTATTTCAGATGGTGTAGTGTCCCTGGTAGATGGCAACCAGAATGTTAAAATCAAGATCCTAAGAGACACTGGAGCTTTAGATTATTTTATTCTGGAATCTGTTTTTACCGTTCTCTAAAGAGTCTGATACTGGCCGTTGTGTAATGGTATGTGGTATGGGTTTAGTTCCATTCTCTTGTCCTTTACATGAAGTTACCCTAAAATGTGGTCTAGTAGAGGGTGATGTAGATGTTGGGGTTAGACCCCAGTTGCCAGTAGAGGGAGTCCACATGATTTTGGGGAATGACTTGGCAGGTAGTAAGGTGTGGGCAGATGGCAAACTAAACATCTGTAAGAAGCAACCTTCAGTGTCACCTGCAAGGGAATCTCCGGATCAAAATTGTGTGTCTCCTGAGATATTTCCAGTCTGTGCGGTTACCCGCGCAGCCTCTCGTAAGGAGATTGAGAGTAAGCCAGAAAGTCTTGAGTTGCCAGTCAAACTCCAGACAGAACAGTTGACTAGTTCTAGAGATTCATTGATGACTGAGCAAAAGGCCGATACTACTTTGGCTGATCTGTTTGATAAAGTGGTTGCTGATTCAGTGGTGAGGAATAGTGCTCAGTGTTATTTTCTTCTTGATGGGCTGTTGGTCAGGAAATGGGTTCCACACTATGATCAGGGTCTAGGAGAACCAGTCTTTCAAATAGTTGTACCAACTACCTTGCGAAATAAAGTGTTGCAAACTTCACATGGTGATGTGGCAGGTCATATGGGTGTTCGTAAAACTTATGATCGCATACTTCGTTATTTTTTCTGGCCACGTTTAAAGCGGGATGTATCTCAGTTTATTAAAACTTGTGATACGTGTCAGCGCACAAGCAAGCCAAATCAGGTTGTAAAGCCTGCACCGTTGTATCCAATACCAGCCGTAGGGCAACCTTTTGAGCATCTTATTATCGATTGTGTTGGGCCATTACCAAGGTCCAAGTCAGGTCATAGCTACTTATTAACTGTTATGTGTCAAGCAACCAGATATCCGGCAGCTTTTTCCTTGCGTACCATAACTTCAAAATCAGTAGTTAAAGCGTTAACTCAATTTATTTCAACATTTGGGATTCCAAAAACCATCCAGTCAGATCAGGGGTCTAACTTTACCTCCCATTTATTTGCTCAGGTTCTCAAACAGCTTAAAGTTAAACACAACAAGTCTACTGCGTTCCATGCCCAGAGCCAGGGAGCTTTGGAACGTTTTCATCAAACTTTAAAATCCTTGCTTCGTGCATATTGTACAGAACTGTCTGCCGACTGGGAGGAGGGGTTACCTTGGCTGTTACTAGCTGCTCGTGAAGTAGTGCAGGAAAGCACAGGGTTTAGCCCAAATGACTTAGTGTTTGGTCATAAGGTGCGTGGGCCTTTAGCAGTGTTGCAGGATGGTTGTTTGCCTGAGGAACCACCTCGGAACCTTATTGACTATGTAAATGGTTTTAGGTTGAAGTTGTATAGGGCTGGTGAACTAGCGAAAGAAAAACTAAAATGTTCTCAACGGAAAATGAAACTGAAATATGACGGACAGGCTGAGCTGCGTGAGTTTAGTCATTGCTGATGCTCTGTCCCGTGCTCCTTCAACCTAGCTTGTATCTTTTCTCTGCTGACCCTACGGGCTGTCTGCGCCTCTTTCCTCTTAAATTGCTCCCCAGGTACCAAGGCTGCTGAGTTTTGAGGGGCGGACAGTCAGCTGGGGGACACGGGGCTACTGCTAGGAGCCGGGATTGGGATCCTTTTTTTTGTTTATTTGTTTTTTGGGAAATTTGAATTATTTTGAATATGTTGGAGGAAGTTGGGTTGAGGGTGGGACCCTAATTTTAAGGAGGGGGGTGTCACGGCTCCTCCTCTGCAGTGCAGGGGCGGTTCCTCCTGCAGGCAGAGGGTCGTTAGTGATTGGAGCCACCTGGGCTCAGGGTATAAAACTGCTTACTAATCACCTCTCTCTCTCTCTCTCTGCTCCTCCAGGTATGCTCATGATTTGTTTGTTCCTTTGTAGTTTTGCATAGTTTTCACTCAGTCATGTTCTCACACACATATTCACGCATCCATGCACTTTACATACACCTTACCCCATGATACTTCCACACCTCATTCCTTTTTCTTAGTTTAAGTTAATAGTTTGTTTATAATAAAGAACACTTTTAAATTGGCCTATACCTGTTGTTCGTGTCCCCTCATTTTTGTCACAGGCTATGAGCCGGCTTGTGACAATAGTGTCTGATTGGATATAAAGGTTGTCATTATGAATAGTGTCTGATTGGTTATAAAGGTTGTCATTATGAATAGTGTCTGATTGGATATAAAGGTTGAGGTTGTCATTATGAATAGTGTCTGATTGGTTATAAAGGTTGTCATTATGAATAGTGTCTGATTGGATATAAAGGTTGTCATTATGAATAGTGTCTGATTGGATATAAAGGTTGTCATTATGAATAGTGTCTGATTGGATATAAAGGTTGTCAATATGAATAGTGTCTGATTGCATGTAAAGGTTGTCAATATGAATAGTGTCTGATTGGATATAAAGGTTGTCAATATGAATAGTGTCTGATTGCATGTAAAGGTTGTCATTATGAATAGTGTCTGATTGGTTATAAAGGTTGTCATTATGAATAGTGTCTGATTGGATATAAAGGTTGTCATTATGAATAGTGTCTGATTGGATATAAAGGTTGAGGTTGTCATTATGAATAGTGTCTGATTGGATATAAAGGTTGTCATTATGAATAGTGTCTGATTGGATGTAAAGGTTGTCATTATGAATAGTGTCTGATTGGATGTAAAGGTTGACATTATGAATAGTGTCTGATTGGTTATAAAGGTTGTCATTATGAATAGTGTCTGATTGGATGTAAAGGTTGTCATTATGAATAGTGTCTGATTGGATGTAAAGGTTGTCATTATGAATAGTGTCTGATTGGTTATAAAGGTTGAGGTTGTCATTATGAATAGTGTCTGATTGGTTATAAAGGTTGTCATTATGAATAGTGTCTGATTGGTTATAAAGGTTGTCATTATGAATAGTTTCTGATTGGTTATAAAGGTTGTCATTATGAATAGTGTCTGATTGGTTAGAAAAGGTTGAGGTTGTCATTATGAATAGTGTCTGATTGGTTATAAAGGTTGAGGTTGTCATTATGAATAGTGTCTGATTGGTTATAAAGGTTGTCATTATGAATAGTGTCTGATTGGTTATAAAGGTTGTCATTATCAATAGTGTCTGATTGGATATAAAGGTTGTCATTATGAATAGTGTCTGATTGGTTATAAAGGTTGTCATTATGAATAGTGTCTGATTGGATGTAAAGGTTGTCATTATGAATAGTGTCTGATTGGTTATAAAGGTTGTCATTATGAATAGTGTCTGATTGGATATAAAGGTTGTCATTATGAATAGTGTCTGATTGGATATAAAGGTTGTCATTATGAATAGTGTCTGATTGGATGTAAAGGTTGTCATTATGAATAGTGTCTGATTGGATATAAAGGTTGTCATTATGAATAGTGTTGATTGGTTATAAAGGTTGTCATTATGAATAGTGTCTGATTGGTTATAAAGGTTAAGGTTGTCATTATGAATAGTGTCTGATTGGATGTAAAGGTTGAGGTTGTCATTATGAATAGTGTCTGATTGGTTATAAAGGTTGTCATTATGAATAGTGTCTGATTGGTTATAAAGGTTGTCATTATGAATAGTGTCTGATTGGTTGTAAAGGTTGAGGTTGTCATTATGAATAGTGTCTGATTGGTTATAAAGGTTGAGGTTGTCATTATGAATAGTGTCTGATTGGTTATAAAGGTTGTCATTATGAATAGTGTCTGATTGGTTATAAAGGTTGTCATTATGAATAGTGTCTGATTGGTTATAAAGGTTGAGGTTGTCATTATGAATAGTGTCTGATTGGATATAAAGGTTGTCATTATGAATAGTGTCTGATTGGATATAAAGGTTGTCATTATGAATAGTGTCTGATTGGTTATAAAGGTTGTCATTATGAATAGTGTCTGATTGGATATAAAGGTTGTCATTATGAATAGTGTCTGATTGGATATAAAGGTTGTCATTATGAATAGTGTTTGATTGGTTATAAAGGTTGTCATTATGAATAGTGTCTGATTGCATGTAAAGGTTGTCAATATGAATAGTGTCTGATTGGATATAAAGGTTGTCATTATGAATAGTGTCTGATTGCATTAAAGGTTGTCATTATGAATAGTGTCTGATTGGTTATAAAGGTTGTCATTATGAATAGTGTCTGATTGGATATAAAGGTTGTCATTATGAATAGTGTCTGATTGGATATAAAGGTTGAGGTTGTCATTATGAATAGTGTCTGATTGGATATAAAGGTTGTCATTATCAATAGTGTCTGATTGGATATAAAGGTTGTCATTATGAATAGTGTCTGATTGGATATAAAGGTTGTCATTATGAATAGTGTTTGATTGGTTATAAAGGTTGTCATTATGAATAGTGTCTGATTGGATATAAAGGTTGTCATTATGAATAGTGTCTGATTGGATATAAAGGTTGTCATTATGAATAGTGTCTGATTGGATATAAAGGTTGTCATTATGTAATAGTGTCTGATTGGTTATAAAGGTTGTCATTATTAAAGTGTCTGATTGGCTATAAAGCGTTTGTCATTATGAATAGTGTCTGATTGGATATAAAGGTTGTCATTATAATAGTGTCTGATTGGTTATAAAGGTTGTCATTATGAATAGTGTCTGATGGATATAAAGATTATCATATTAATAGTGTCTGATTGGTTATAAAGGTTGTCATTATGAATAGTGTCTGATTGGATATAAAGGTTGAGGTTGTCATTATGAATAGTGTCTGATTGGATATAAAGGTTGTCATTATGAATAGTGTCTGATTGGATATAAAGGTTGAGGTTGTCATATGAATAGTGTCTGATTGGTT
>NW_024059779.1:0-31649 GCF_016432855.1 Salvelinus namaycush
CTTTGCACAAAAGGGCTTCACAGTCAAGGATATTGCTGCCAGTAAGATTTCACCTAAATCAACTATTTATCGGATCATCAAGAACTTCAAGGAGAGCGGTTCAATTGTTGTGAAGAAGGCTTCAGGGCGCCCAAGAAAGTCCAGCAAGCGCCAGAACGTCTCCTCAAGTTGATTCAACTGCGGGATCGGGGCACCACCAGTACAGAGCTTGCTCAGGAATGGCAGCAGGCAGGTGTGCGTGCATCTGCACGCACAGTGAGGCGAAGACTTTTGGAGGATGGCCTGGTGTCAAGAAGGGCAGCAAAGAAGCCACTTCTCTCCAGGAAAAACATCAGAGAAAAACTGTTATACTGCAAAAGGTACAGGGATTGGACTGCTGAGGACTGGGGTAAAGTCATTTTCTCTGACGAATCCCCTTTCCGATTGTTTGGGGAATCCGGAAAAAAGCTTGTCCGGAGAAGACAAGGTGAGCGCTACCATCAGTCCTGTGTCATGCCAACAGTAAAGCATCCTGAGATCATCCATGTGTGGGGTTGCTTCTCAGCCAAGGGAGTGGGCTCACTCACAATTTTGCTTAAGACCACAGCTATGAATAAAGAATGGTATCAACACATCCTCCGAGAGCAACTTCTCCCAATCATCCAGGAACAGTTGAGATCTTCTGTTGAATCTGACAATTAATCTTGATGGTTGTAAAGTCGTCTCAAATAAAACTGTGAAGGACCTCGGCGTTACTCTGGACCCTGATCTCTCTTTTGACAAACATATCAAGACTGTTTCAAGGACAGCTTTTTTCCATCTACGTAACATTGCAAAAATCAGAAACTTTCTGTCCAAAAATGATGCAGAAAAATTAATCCATGCTTTTGTTACTTCTAGGTTAGACTACTGCAATGCTCTACTTTCCGGCTACCCGGATAAAGCACTCAATAAATTGCTAAATACGGCTGCTAGAATCCTGACTAGAACCAACATTTTTTATCATATTATTCCAGTGCTAGCCTCCCTACACTGGCTTCCTGTTAAGGCAAGGGCTGATTTCAAGGTTTTACTGCTAACCTACAAAGCATTAATAGGCTTGCTCCTACCTATCTTTCCGATTTGGTCCTGCCGTACATACCTACACGTACGCTAACGGTCACAAGACGTAGGCCTCCTAATTATCCCTAGAATTTCTAAGCGAACAGCTGGAGGCAGGGCTTTCTCCTATAGATCTCCATTTTTATGGAATGGTCTGCCTACCCATGTGAGAGAAGCAGACTCGGTCTCAACTTTTAAGTCTTTACTGAAGACTCATCTCTTCAGTGGGTCATATGATTGAGTGTAGTCTGGCCCAGGAGTGTGAAGGTGAACGGAAAGGCTCTGGAGCAACGAACCAACCCTTCTTGTCTCTGCCTGGCCGGTTCCCCTCTCTCCACTGGGATTCTCTGCCTCTAACCCTTTTACAGGGGCTGAGTCACTGGCTTACTGGTGACTCACTGGTGTAAGCCAGTGCCCATCTTAATATTAAAATTTTTATTGGCCAGTTTGAGATATGGCTTTTACTTTGCAAATCTGCCTAGAAGGCCAGCATCCCGGAGTCGCCTCTTCACTGTTCACGTTGAGACTGGTGTTTTGCGGGTACTATTTATTGAAGCTGCCAGTTGAGGACTTGTGAGGCATCTTTGTCTTACTAGACACTCTAATGTACTTGTCCTCTTGCTCAGTTGTGCACCGGGGCCTTCCACTCCTCTTTCTATTCTGGTTAGAGCCAGTTTACGCTGTGCTGTGAAGGAGTAGTACACAGTGTTGTACGAGATCTTCAGTTTCTTGGCAGTTTCTCGCATGGAATGGCCTTCATTTCGCAGAACAAGAATAGACTGACGAGTTTCGGAATATAGTTCTTTGTTTCTGGCTATTTTGAGCCTGTAATCGAACCCACAAATGCTGACGCTCCAGATACTCAACTAGTCTAAAGAAGGCCAGTTAAATTGTTTTTTTAATAGCACAACAGTTTTCAACTTTTAGCCTTTTAACATTATAAACTTGATTTAGCTAACACAACGTGCCATTGGAACACAGGAGTTATGGGTTCTGTTAATGGGCCTCCGTAGTTATTCCATAAAATGTTTTGCCATTTACAGCTACAATAGTCATTTACAAAATGAACAGTGTCTACACTGTATTTCCGATCAATTCTATGTTATTTTAATGGACAAAAAATGTATAATCTATTGAACGGTACTGTACATATTACCTCAACTAACCGGTGTACCCCCCTGTATATAGTCTCTCTATTGTTATTTTAATGCTGCTCCTTAATTATTTGTTACTTTTATTTCTTATTCATATTTTTTTTGAAACTGCATTGTTGGTTAGGGGCTCGTAAGTAAGCATTTCACTGTAAGGTGTACATGTATTCGGGGCATGTGACCAATAAAATTAGATTAATCAGATTAATTTTTTTACTTGAAGATAAAAAAAATTTAGACAGCATTTGATGAGAATCTGTTGCGCCATGTCTTAACGATGGTTCCATTACAACTTTCAGAAATGAACAATTATACATACAAATTATAATGAAAATGCAGTATGAAATATTGATCAACACCAAAACCCATTGTCACATACAGGACGACTTCGGCTTGGGCTTGAGACTGTGTCATCTCGCTCTATACAGACTGGTTGCTTCGGCAATGTACCAATACTCCAGTTAACATGTGTGTAGATGTTTCTGCCTCAGTTGAGACAAAGAGGACAAGTCGGAAATGGGAAACACGTCACCGGTAACCTCGCTGCCGGATCCACTTCTTGCCCTAGCTAAACATGAGCAGAATTCCTGCCTGCATTTTGAACCCTGCCAATCCAAACTCTTGATTTGTTGAGAGTTATCTGTCTGAAGAGGATCCTCCCCTAAAATATTTTTTTACCCATTTCGAATTGTCAGAGAGCAGCCGACATCCTCCCCAGACCTTCTGCCGTTACCTAGCTTACGTTGCCTGACGACTCACGCTGAATTAATTTCTACTGCTCTATCGATTGCTACATACATTCTACATTCAGTCTCAACCTGCTATCCTAGAAGTCGTTTGTGTGACTTCAAATCAATCAGTGGCATGGTACAAAACAAACTCATCAGCGATTGGATGGTCTTTAACAAATCTAACCAATCAGAGGCTCAAAGTTGATAACGTCATCATTTAGACCGGCACTGGCCCAACCCATTGGCCAATCAGAACGGTCAGAATGTGTTTGCGTTCTAAAAATCATCAGGGAGGGAAGCAAATTCAGACTCATAGAGAAGAAACTTCAGTTGGCCGGAAAGATGTGGATGGATAGCTTACGATGCTACAAGGTCTAGGATATCCGAGACTATGACATCTCAGGTTTTGTTGAATGTGAAATGTCATATTACCACAATGATATTGTTTCCCTGCACTGTTTCTGTGAATAGGTTGCGCAATATGAGCCTTACAAACTATTTCTGTCACACCCTAAAAAATTACAGCCTAAAAAAACTAACATGTTCTCTTCGTCTAGCAAGTATAACCAGAATTGCACACACTTTACATCCACGGCAACGTTCCTTAACAGCCAAGAAGGCTCTGATTTGAACAACTTGACAGGTTGAGTCAGCCATCCCTCTCAGGGAGCATGTAGATGTTCAGAAGTGATACATGATGCTGGTTAGAAACAAGTTGCACAAAATCATTTGTTTTTAGATCAACTATTGTATTGATCACTTTTGGGCATAGTGCCCAGCTAAAGGGCACAATCTTCAAAAGCTACTGCTCCATTTTTGCAACCCATTATTACGTCTGTGTTACGACTCTCGTCGAAAGGAGTGGACCAAAGCGCAGCGTGGAAAGTGTTCATGATATTTATTTTCAAAAAACACTCAAACAAAATAACCAAAGTGAAAACGAAAGCGCACAGTTCTGTCAGGTACAGACACGAAACAGAAAACAAGATCCCACAAAACCCAAAAGGACAATGACAACTTATGTATGATCGCCAATCAGAGACAACGATAGACAGCTGCCTCTGATTGGGAAACACACATGGCAAAAAACAAAGAAATAGAAAACATAGACTTTCCCACCCGAGTCACATCCTGACCTAACCAAACATAGAAAATAATAAGGAACTCTAAGGTCAGGGCGTGACAGTCTGGGTTATAATAATGATAATAATAACAACATTTCTTTTGTAGAGCACATTTCCCAAGCTCAATGAACATAAGGTGTAAAACAAAAACAGCATCAATACATCAAAAAGTAGAAACAACTATCACAATACATAAAAAATGACCTACTAATGCAAAACATAGACTTTAATCAAATATTAAAAGCTAGCCTGAATGGGTGGGACTTTAGTTGTTTTTTAAAGGAGGAAATGTAAGCTGCCTCCTTGACATGTACAGCTAGAGTGTTCTAGAGCTGATGTGAGGAGGTTCTGTCACTCATGCAGTGCAGGGTTGTGGCTGGTATGACCAGGCTGTTTGAGCCTGATGATCGTAGGTTGCGTGCTGGTGAATAGTTCTCTAGAAGTTGGCATATATATTTAGGTGCATCACCCTTGAGGGCCTGAAACGTGAGCAGAATAATCTTGAATTTTATCCTATATTGAACAGGCATCCATGGGAGGTTGAATAAAACAGGGGTGATGTGTTGTTTTTTTGGGTGGTGTGTGAGAATATTCTGGCAGCTGCATTCTGGATAATCGGAGTTGAGACAGGAGCCTTACTGAGATTCCTGTCAGCAGTGCATTGCAGTAGTCAAGATCAAATCAAATTTTATTAGTCACATGCTCCGAAAAGGACAGGTGTAGACCTTACAGTGAAACGCTTACTTACGAGCCCCTAACCAACAATGCAGTTTCAAAAAAATATGTAAAGAATAAGAGATAAGTAACAAGTAATTAAAGAGCAGCAGTAAAATAACAATAGCGAGAAAATCTACAGGGGGGTACCGATACAGTGTCAATGTCAAATCAAATCAAAGTTTATTTGTCATGTGCACCGAATACAACAGGTGTAGACCTTACAGTGAAATGCTTACTTACAGGCTCTAACCAATAGTGCGAAAAAAAGGTATGCGTGTGTATGTGTGAGTCGGTAAGTAAATAAATAAAACAACAGTAAAAATACATTTGAAAATAAGAGTAGCAAGGCTATATACAGACACCGGTTAGTCAGGCTTATTGAGGTAGTATGTACATGTAGGTATGGTTAAAGTGACTATGCATATATGATGAACAGAGAGTAGCAGTAGCGTAATGTGCGGGGTCACCGGTTAGTTGAGGTAGTATGTACATGTAGGTAGAGTTAAAGTGACTATGCATAGATGACAACAGAGAGTAGCAGGGCTGTAAAGGGGAGGGGGGTAATGCAAATAGTCTCGGTAGCCATTTGACTAGATGTTTAGGAGTCTTATGGCTTGGGGGTAGAAGCGGTGTAGAAGCTTCTTGGACCTCCGGTACCGCTTGCAGTGCAGTAGCAGAGAGAACAGTCTATGACTAGGGTGTCTGGAGTGCCTTCCTCTGACACCACCTGGTATAGAGGTCCTGGATGGCAGGAAGCTTGGCCCCATGATGTACTGATGTACTGGGCCGTTCGCACTACCCTCTGTAGTGCCTTGCGGTCGAAGGCCAAGCATTTGCCATACCAGGCAGTATGCAACCAGTCAGGATGCTCTCGATGGTGCAGCTGTAGAATCTTTAGAGGATCTCAGGACCCATGCCAAATCTTTTCAGTCTCCTGAGGGGGAAAAGGTTTTGTCGTTCCCTCTTCACGACTGTCTTGGTGTGCTGGGACCATGTTAGTTTGTTGGTGATGTGGACACCAAGGAACTTGAAGCTCTCAACCTGCTTCACTGCAGCCTCGTCGATGAGAATGGGTGCGTGCTCAGTCCTCTTCTTCCTGTAGTCCACAATCATCTCCTTTGACTTGATCACGTTGAGGGAGAGGTTGTTGTCCTGGCACCACACGGCCAGGTCTCTGACCTCCTCCCTATAGGCTGACTCATTGTTTTTGGTGATCAGGCCTACCACTGTTGCGTCATCGGCAAATTAAATGATTGTGTTGGAGTCGTGCCTGGCCGTGCAGTCATGAGTGAAAAGGGAGCACAGGAGGGGACTGAGCACGCACCCCTGAAGGGCTGAGGATCAGCGTGGCAGATGTGTTATTACCTACCCTTACCACCTGGGGGCAGCCCGTCAGGAAGTCCAGGATCCAGTTGCAGAGGGAGGTGTTTAGTCCCAGGGTCCTTTGCTTATTGATGAGCTTTGAGGGCACTATGGTGTTGAACGCTGAGCTTTAGTCAATGAATAACATTCTCACATAGGTGTTCCTTTTGTCCAGGTGGGAAAGGGCAGTGTGGAGTGCAATAGAGATGTCATCATCTGTGGATCTGTTTGGGCGGTATGCAAATTGGAGTGGGTCTTGGGTTTCTGGGATAATGGTGTTGATGTGATTCATTACCAGCCTTTCAAAGCACTTCATGGCTACGGACATGAGTGCTACGGGTCTGTAGTCATTTAGGCAGGTTGCCTTTGTTTTCTTGGGCACAGGGACTATGGTGGTCTGCTTGAAACATGTTGGTATTACAGACACAACAGTAGTGGGCTTGATTACCAACAACGATGAGACGAGGGCACTCGGAGTGTGGTGTCAGGAAAACAACCTCTCACTCAACGTCAACAAAACAAAGGAGATGATCGTGGACTTCAGGAAACAGCAGAGGGAGAACCCCCCTATCCACATCGAAGGGACAGCAGTGGAGAAGGTGGAAAGTTTTGAGAGCCACTGCTTGTTCACACCGCTACCATCCAGAAGGCAAGGTCAGTACAGGTGCATCAAAGCTGGGACCAAGAGACTGAAGAATCGCTTCTATCTCATGGCCATCAGACTGCTAAACAGCAATCACTAACTCAGAGAGGCTGCTGCCAACATTGAGACCCAATCACTAAACCCTTTAATAAATGAATCACTAGTCACTTTAAACAATGCCACTTTAAATAATGCCACTCTAATAATGTTTACATACCTTACATTACTCATATCATAAGTATATACTGTATTCTATACCATCTATTGCACCTTGCCTATGCCACTCGGCCATCGCTCATCCATATATTTATATGTACATATTCTCATTCACCCTTTTTAGATTTGTGTATTAGGTAGTTGTTGGGGAATTGTTCAATTACTTGTTAGATATTACTGCACTGTCGGAACTAGAAGCACAAGCATTTCGCTACACTCGCATTCACATCTGCTAACCATGTGTATGTGACCAATAATATTTGATTTGATTTGGCTTAAGGTTAACAGTCTGGTTAAGTTTATGGTAAAAGTGGAAATTAAATTGTAAAAAAGTGGAAGCAAAATTAAATCTTATTAAAATCTGTTCATATACATTTGTTGACAAGCAAGCACATAGATATGGTAATTTTCTAATTTTCATAAATTCTTAGAATGTTTGGGAATTAAGTATACTAAGGCATTTGTGAAAATGTTCTGGCAATATAGTGGGAAAGCGGCCGTGCGTTTGGACAATTAATAGACCCTGCAGTAAATAACACCTAATAAAAACATCTGTCTTTTCAAGGAACAGAGTCTATGCAGACCGGTGTGCCATAGCCAATCAGAGCTACAGTAAGCATTTATGCAAACAAGCCATTTGCCACACAGGCCTGCCATCATTCACTTTGAACTGGACTGTGTGTTTACAGGCAGTTGCAACAGCGTGACTTTAGATCAAAAGCCACAAAACAAACCTGAATGGATTTCTGCAAATACGTCAATACCATGGGAGTTCTCTTACATTTGAACTTTACAATCAAACAACCATGAAAAGCCAAGCTCTATCTCCCTGAGTTATGCACATCAACAACAAGATCAACAACTAATGCTAGCCAGAGCAAGATGAGCTAAAATCTAACTCAGGAACATTAGATAAATCTTCTTAAACTTTTTCAGCAAGTTGGCTGTCAAAATTGCACTACACAATGGGGAATTGTAGCCTACTTGTCCTTCTGCAGCTTTCCTTGTCCCAACCAAGCACCCAAGCCAACTGGCTAAAGTTGGCTAGCTTGCTATCTAGCTACTTCCAGACACAAATGAAAGAACACCTCACTGACCATTTCACTTGCCCTAGCAGAGCTGGTTAGGCTGTTTACATGTTATCTAGAGCATTCGTGACAGACTATTTCTTTTTTGCATACGTTTATTGACACCGGTCATATTCAGCGAATGTTGCGCGTTTGGCACACAGAGTGCTCTAAAATCGGAGTAGATAGCCAGAGTGAATTTGCGAAAGCAAGAGATATGCTAACTGTATAACACAGTCATTCAAGTTCTTGCTGGCTAACCAAATGACACCTGCATCTCTAGCTGTGTACAGCCACCGAAAAACGATATTAGGGAAAAGTTGACAACCATATTTTGGGAACTGCTAGTGGCATTGTTTATTTAACTAGGCAAGTCAGTTAAGAACAAATTCTTATTCACAATGACGGCCTACACAGGCCAAACCCTTGATGACGCTGGGCCAATTGTGCGCCACGCTTTGGGACTCCAAATCACAGCTGGTGTTATACAGCCTGGATTCAAACCAGGGTGTCTGTATTGACCCCTCAAGCACTGAGATGCAGTGCCTTAGACTGCTGCGTCACTTGGGAGCCGAAGTTTAAAGTTAGCCTAGGTTATTACCCCCTAAACATAGACAGGATCCACACTGAAAATATGCTAAAACATTCGTTTGATAAAGACAAAGAGCGTATTTTCATCAGAATCATTAATCCCACTGTAGAATTGTTAACCATTTGCAAAATTCCAAGGAACAGGCAAGCTAAATTGAACGTCTGTATATCGAAAAGACACATTTTGGTTTGTAACCCTGAAAAATGTCTCTTTCAAGTTGCCAAATTGAGCCCCGTTTCAAATGATCACTCTTTGAGAATAACTGTTCAAGAAGCGAGATGCGAATCACTTCACACTGTTCTGTTCTATTTTATTCCCTTATATTACATTATATTTTCACTATAAAATCAATGTCTTGACTGTTATAAGGGCTCCAGAAATAAGTGTGTCTTGTCTGCTAAATTAACAAAACAAGGCTATGAGTTTGCACAGCCATAGCAAGCAAGCGCCACACTGCTGAGGTTACCTTTTTGTTCCAGGATATAACCAGTTGATATTACAGTTTCAATAAATTAATCTTCAATGGTACTTGTTTTTTATTGAATGAATATATAGCACCAGTCAAAAGTTTGGACACACCTACTCATTTTTTACTATTTTCTACATTGTAGAATAATAGTGAAGACATCCAAACTATGAAATAACACATATGGAATCATGTAGTAACCCCCCAAAAAAGAGTTAAACAAATCAAATATATTTTAGATTCTTCAAAGTAGTGACACTGACCTATTGGGTCAATTATCAACAGGACACTCAATACTAGTGGTTGTAGACTACTACAGCAGATATTATAAATATGATATCATGCAATCTACTACCGCAGAAAAGGTGATTGATAGTCTGGAGCCCATTTTCAGTCGTCATGGTCTACCATTAACAATCCGATCTGATTGTGGCCCACAGTAAATATCCCAGTTCCAGAACTTCTGCCAGGAAAATGGGTTACAGCATGTAAAGACGCCGCCAAAATGAGCACATGCAAATGGTAAAGAGGAGTGGCAAAATACCTCCCTCTTGAAACGGATTCGCATTGCACAAGCTGAGGGGCTGGACTGGAAGCGGGAGCTACGCAAGTACGTGACAGTTTATAGATCCATTGATCACTCTATCACGGGCAGGAGCCCAGCTGAGCTCCTTTTCAAAAGGAAAATGAGGGGAAAGCTTCCAGATATAGCTACACCATAGAGTGACCTGGAGACACTGGACTATGATGCCGAGCAGAAAGGGAAATCCAAGATCTATGCAGACAACCGTCGCAGAGCCAAACACTGACGTGGACGTCGGAGATCATGTTCACAACCATTTTCAACAAGATACCACACACTGTGATCAATAAATAGGGAAACAGTGGTTGTACAATCACCATCTGGAGCCAGGTATTCAATACAATATTTGTGAAAAGGTATATAATTGAGGATCCGAATCCACAATCAAAGGACAACACACGGCTGAAAGAGACTGTGCAACACAGTCCTAATCTGAGATAGTACATAGAATCCAAACCAGAGACCATCTGTGAGGGATCACCACAAAGACCACAGATACCCAAGCCAGTCAGGCCTCACAGACAAATTAAACTGCCACAGAAGTTAACAGATTTTGGCATTAAATAATTATCCTGTAGGGAAAGGGGTAAAGAAAACTAGTATAAACTGAAAAATGACAAATATAAATGGACTAATGGGAAGACTCTGAATGTTTGAGTTATGTTGTGAAAAAAAAGGTGCAGAATGTTTTGTAAAAAAAAAGAAAAGGAAAGTTCATTAGGAGAACAGAATAATAAGACATTGAACAGATTTCAGTTGTTTATTGGTAACATAAAGGTTGCTATACAGATAAAGAATATGTGCTGTTGTGTATGTCAGGTTGACATTGAAGTTCATATCCAAGTAAAGGGGGGGACGTCGTGTATTGATGTGACGTACTGATATAGGATGTCACCACGTCAGTAAAGGAATGTGAAGGGATTACACAGACAGTGATGGAGTAAAGACATGTTGAAGTTTACCTCTGAGTCTGGTTGATTTAATTCAGCATAATATCTCAACTTAACACAAGTTGTAAGTTTAAGACTGAACAAGTGCCACTTTAACTCAGTCTCCTGAAAGGTCTATGTCAAGAAATGGTGCATGTACTAAGACCGCCTCGATCAGTCTGACAAAACAGAATATTTCATTATTGTAGTCATATTTTGTCTCTACAGCAAGAGGGCGCCAAATAATCAGGGTCTAGTTAGTTGTTGTTCAACATACAGTGAGTTTCAAAAGTATTGGGACAGTGACACATGTCTGATTGTTTTGGCTCTCTACTCCAGCACCTTGGATTTGAAATGATACAATGACTATGAGGTTAAAGTGTCAGCTATAATTTGAGGGTATTTTCATCCATATCGGGTGAACCGTTTACAAAATTACAGCCCTTTTTGTACACAGTCCCCTATTTTATGGGATCAAAAGTATTGGGACAAATTCACAGTAACACTTCCTTTTAAGGGGTCCTTATTACAGAGTATCTACATGTGTAATTACACTAACAAGCGTTGTAGCGACTCATAGTTACAATGTAATAGCAACATGTACCTGGTAGTAATTGTGGTCTGTAATTACAGAAGTGTAGCAAAGAATGCTTGTTACCATGCTTGTTACAAATGGGCAATGTTCCACTAAATTCACCAACTTAGTGTTTTGCTTTTTCCCAGCTGCATCGGATTCCACTGTGACAAAGCTTTGGATAGCTTGTGGATTCACTGGTTGTCACACGATTCAAATAACAATGACCTCGAACGTGTCCCTTTGTAAAAGAACAGGGTCAAGAAGGTACATTTGAAAAATCTAGACATGATAGATTTCCGCAAAAGAAAAAAAAGTGTTGTAGACGAGACAAAAACGTCAAGCCATGATTACCTTTTCCATGCAATTTTTCTATTTTTTGGGGGGAGCGATACATTAATTCTGCTGGACAATTTAGCATAGGAAGTTATCCATCTAGCTAGCATTTGCCTGCCACCTAGCCAAGTGTTGGCTAGCGAGCTAGCTAACTGCTGAGCCTTAGCTAGCTAAGTAGAAAACGTTAGCCGGCGTGTTTGTTAGTTATCTAGCCTAGTTGACAGACCTAACAACAGTGAACAAAAATATAAACTCAACATGTAAAGTGTTGATCCCATTTTTCATGAGCTGAAATAAAAGATCCCAGAAATGTTCCACAAGCACAAAAAGCTTATTTCTCTCAAATTTTGTGCACAAATTTGTTTACATCCCGGATATTGAGCATTTCTCCTTTGCCAAAATAATCCATCCACCTGACAGGTGTGGCATATCAAGAAGCTGACTAAACAGCATAATCATTAAACAGTTTCACCTTGTGCTGTGGACAGTAAAAAGCCACTCCAAAATGTGCAGTTTTGTCACACAACACAATGCCACAGATGTCTCAAGTTTTGAGGAAGCTTGCAATTGGCATGCTGACTGCCTAGAATGTCCGCCAGAGAATTTACCAATGTCATTTTAGAGAATTTGGCAGTACGTTCAACCAGGCTCACAACTACAGACCACATGTAACCACGCCAGCCCAGGAACTCTACATCCGGTTTCTTCACATGCGGGATCGTCTGATACCAGCCATCCGGACAGATGATGAAACTGTGGGTTAGCACAACCAAAGAATTTCTGCTCAAACTGTCAGAAACCGTCTCATGGAAGCTCATCTGCCCCCTCATCGTCCTCACAAGGGTCTTGACCTGACTGCAGTTCGACGTCGTAACCGACTTCAGAGGGCAAATGCTCACCTTCAATGGCCACTGGCACCCTGGAGAAGTGTACTCTTCACAGATGAATCCCGGTTTCAACTGTACAGGGCAGATGGCAGACAGCGTCCATGGCGTCGTGTGGGTGAGTGGTTTGCTGATGTCAACTTTGTGAACAGATTGCCCCATGGTGGCAGAGGGGTTATGCTATGGGCAGGCATAAGATAAACGGAAAACAAACACAATTGCATTTTATCGATGGAAATTTGAATGCACAGAGATACCGTGACGAGATCCTGAGGCCCATTATCTTGCCATTCATTAGCCGCCATCACCTCAAGTTTCAGCATGATAGTACACGGCCCAATGTCGCAAGGATCTGTACACAATTGCTAGAAGTGGAACATTTCCCAGTTCTTCCACGGCCTGCATACTCACCAGACATGTCAGTCATTGAGCATGTTTGGGATGCTCTGGATCGACATGTATGACATCGTGCTCCAGTTCCTGCCAATATCCAGCAACTTCACACTGCCATTGAAGAGGAGTGGGACAACATTCCACAATCAACAGCCTATGCGAAGGAGTTGTGTCATGCTGCATGAGGCACATGGTTGTCACACCAGATACTGACTGGTTTTCTGATCCACAACCCTACCTTTTTTTAAGGTATCGGTGACCAACAGATGCATATCTGTATTTTCCAGTCATATGAAATCCATAGATTAGGGCCAAATGAATTTATTTCAATTGACTGATGTCCTTACATGAACTATAACTTGTAAAATCTTTGAAATAGTTGTGTAGACATGTTGAGTTTATCTTTTTTCAGTGTAGTTACCATAGCACATTCTACAGAAAACATTTTCCATACAATCTGTTGAGTTTTGTTTGGATTAGGTAGCATTCTAGCTAACTGGCAAGATATTTAAATTACCTAACCTAATGCTGGCATATAGCTATGTTATGGTTCCTAATCCCTAGCTAATTAGCTAGCTAGCTGGGCTCACGTTTGTGTGAAGCTATCCACAATTACGATTAGCCACAACAGTATAATTAAGGTTCACCTTCATAATTATAGTCCCCCATTGAAAGTGATGGAATACCAGCATGTTAACGTTAGCTAGCTATGTGTGTTAACAGACACTATGAGTACCATTAGTTTATTTTCAATGTAGCTAAACACTAGCTAACTTATTAGTGTTAGCGCAGAGAGAGCAATGGTCCAGATGTTTCAACGCAAGTATCAATGTGAAGCATCCGGTTGGAGTTTCCTCTCCCCTCCAAATATGGTGGGGAAGAAAGCTCAGTGGCAGGCAGTGGGAGAGTATGGAGCGAGATGGAACTGTGCTGACATTCTAATGATTTTCTCATCTATGAAACATTTGATTTCAATACAGTTTTCTATTCACAAAAGTAGAATATTTTACGAACAGAGTGGACTCCCTCTGCCAACGTTTTAAAAAAATGGCAATGTTTAGAAAGAGTGCAAGGTCGAATAAAGTTATTGCACACTTGCACTTCACAGACTAGGCGTTCCCTAATGTAAATATGCAAATACATGCTAGAATATGCCAACAGGATCTTGCAAGCACATGCTTGGCTCTGCCCACCTCTTTGCTTGTTTTGTCCACTCGAATCACTAGCTTCACATTGGAAACAACTGGGTGTGGTCTATCTTGGGTTAGTTATACAAATCTTTGGTGTTAACATGCACTTTTATAGCTAGCTGGATAGCTATCCAGGTAGCTAGCTAGACCTAGCTAGCTGTAGGCCTAAACTATAGAAACCATGAAGATGATAACTAGTATAGGGTAACGTAGTCTCTAACGCTACATTTTCAAAAAATCTTCTTCTCTACCACAGATTTCCACAAGGTCTCAGACTCCAGGATTGGAAAATCCTGAAGACAGAGATTTCCATTGTTACCTGTAATGTTAAAAAGGGGAGAAAAAGACAATCCTGGTTTTCCAAAAGATCTATTCAGGCTACTCAACATTCAATAGGCTACAGATTTGAGTCACCACTATTGTAGTTATAACTTTGTTTAATTTAATTAATCAAATGATCGATCCAACAATACAAATCCTTATTGTTTTGGAAGAAATGGTGGTGCAATAAAGTAGAAGCTCATCTATTGTCTGTAGCTATTTTCACTTGGTAATGAGTAGTAGCCCTAAGTAAATACATGGAAATTGCTAAATCCTGTGTAACGCCTAGTAAATGCATTGTTTTTATTACATTTATTCTCTGGTGTACTAGTGTGTTTATTTTTCACTTGGATTGTCAGGATGGGTAAAGTACTTTGTAGGTACACTATAATTACAGGTACCCCTCAACATACACTTAATTTTAACTAGCTAAATCCTGTGTAACAACTAGTCATTACATTGTACTTTATGTGAACATTACATGTACTCTATGGTATTCTTATTCTGCCACTTGGATGGCACTTCCAGAAGCTTTAAACTGAGGGCCAGGTTCTCAGGATGAGTAATGTACTGTAAAAGTACATATTAATTACAAATACGTACTCCTCAAGATACACTTCATTTTAACCAGCTAAATCCTGTGTAACAACTAGTAATTACGCTGTACTTAGGCGAACATTACATTTGCTCTGAAATAGTGTATTTTTTATTTTTTTTTGTATTAGATGTGTTTTCGTAAACTCAACCAAGTTAACCCAGATGGTAGACTTAATTTTGGGGGTAAGTGCTAGCAACAACATATATTGGAGATATATTTTGAACAGTGCATATTCATGGTTGTGTAATTAGAGCCTCTTGAGCATAGGCTATAATCTCTCAGACACCCAGTGCATCCACAAGCTATCCACACCTTTGTCACAGTTGTTAATGAATCGGATGCAGCTTAGAAGAATTGAAACAATGGTTGTTTAATTTAGTGGAAACCTGCCTATTTTTAACAAACATGGTAAGAAGCATTCGTTGTTACACTTCTGTAATTACTGACCTCAGTTACTACACGTTACTTGTTGTTAGTACACTGTAACTATGAGTTGTTATTGTCAACTACAATACTTGTTACAGGGTAATTACAGTGTAATGAGGACCCATTAAAAGGCGGTGTTAACAAATTCACTTATATGTTTATTAATAAAGAAGTAAATGGTTTATTAGTTGGTCCCATGCAATAATTACATCAAGCTTGTGACTCTACAAATTAGTTGGATGCATTTTCTGTTTATTTTGGTTGTGTTTCAGATTATTTTGTGCCCAATAGAAATTAGTGGTAAATAATGTATTGTGTAATTGGAGTCACTTTTATTGTAAATTAGAATAGAATATGTTTCTAAAGAAGTCTACATTAATGTGGATGCTACCATGACTACAGATAATTCTGAATGAATTGTGAACAATGATGAGTGAGAAAGTTTGATGCACAAATATCATACTCAAAAGACATGCTAACCTCCCCATGCTAACCTCCCCCTAATGTTGAGAGCTTAGCATTTTTTGCGGGTATGATATTAGTTAAATAGCCAATCATGGATTGGCAAATCTATTGTTTTAGTTTTAAATGAATTAAATATAGCCATTGATTCTTAACACTTCTATATTAATATGAGTGCTATCATGATTACGGATAATCCTGAATGAATCGTGAATAATGATAAGTGAGAAAGTTACAGATGCTTAAATATCATACCCCCAAGACATGCTAATCTCTCACCATTACAATAACGGGGGGGTTAGATACATTTTCTATTCTTATTTAGAATAAAAGTGACTCCAAAATGACACAATACAGTATTTACCATTAATTTCTATTGGGCACAAAATAATCTGAAACAAAACCAAAACAAACAGCAAATGCTTCCAACAAATGTGTTGAGTAACCATCTTGATGTAGACATTGCGTGTGTCACGCTCGTTGTTGGAATGAATGGAACAAGGCGCAGCATACTTAGAGTTCACCATATTTAATAAATATGAAACTCACCAAAAACAATACAGAAGAAAACGAAACATGACGTTCTGGGCTGCTCACAGGCAGCTACACAAAAACAAGATCCCACAAATAACAGGTGGGATAAGGCTGCCTAAATATGATCCCCAATCAGCGACAACGATAGACAGCTGCCTCTGATTGGGAACCATACCAGGCCAACAAAGAAATAGAAAACATAGATTGCCCACCCTAGTCACACCCTGACCTAACCAAATAGAGAATTAAAAGGATCTCTAAGGTCAGGGCGTGACAGCGTGCAATGAATATGGGACCAAATACTTAACTTGTCACTACTTTAATACAGATATAAGTGAATTTGTCCCAATACTTTTGGTTCCCTAAAAAGGGGCGGACTATGTACAAAAAGTGCTGTAATTTTTAATCGGATCATCCAATATGGACAAAAAAACACCTTCAAATTAAAGCTGCCCTAACCTCACAGTCATTGTATCATTTCATATCCAAAGTGTTGGATTACAGAGCCAAAACAACAAAATTGTCACTGTCCCAATACTTTTGGAGATCACTGTATAGGCCCAGGCCAAAAACATAGAAAATGCATTCTTACATGTCTGAATTGATGAAAATTAGCATTAAAAGTTTTCAAAGTTTCATCATGTACCATTATGTAGAGTGTAGCGCTTGCAATGTCACGGTTGTTGGTTTGGTTCCTACTGGAGTGAGCCACACAAAAATACATGCATGCTCTACTGTATGTTGCTTTTGATAAAATAATCTACTAAATAATATTATAAACTATGCACTAATACCATCTTCCATGTCATTCAAACATAAAACAAGGAGGATGTTCCTTGTTGTGGATGTAGAGGTATGTTCAATAGAGCAGATTCTAAAATCAAATCAAATCAAATCAAGTTTATTTTATATAGCCCTTCGTACATCAGCTAATATCTCGAAGTGCTGTACAGAAACCCAGCCTAAAACCCCAAACAGCAAGCAATGCAGGTGTAGAAGCACGGAAAAGAAAAAAAGAAACTCAAACACATTTCAACGTCATACGAGACGTCAGGGAGACGTCAGGGAGTGATACAACTCTTTAAAAAAACATGCCATCTTATGATATGTCATCGAATGACAAACCAGACCTGTGTTTAATCAACCATGATTTCTTAGGGTGTGGCTAGTCACAGAACAGTGTAGTTATTGGTGGACGACATCGCCTAAGACAACAATAAATCATCATAAACCTGAAATCACAGTTCAAACATCCAAATAGGGTTAAGTGTAAGAGTAAGTTGTACAATTCACATCTGATAATATAAGTTGTTACCATTGGGTCAATGCAAATCGTTAGTTGGGATATGTGATAAATCACTGATCTAAACACTGACACGGGAAGCAACTTGCCAACATGCTCTGACTGGGGATTTTGCCCAATAAGTTCTCTAAACTGAATACATTTCTACCAGTACATGTGTTAGTTTAGTTTACTATAGCAAGTAGCCATTGTATTAACAGGATGGAGTTCTATGGAAATAATCCACTTCACAGAGGTGTAACGGAACGCATCAGAACAATAATGTTAGTTGAATAGTATAAATAAAGGTTATAAATGCACCTGACTGGTTAAGTTTTAGGAAAAATCCTGTATATCCTGTATATATCCTATATTCGTATATGATTCTGACTCCAATTCTGAATGTGCTAAAGTTGTGAAACCTATAAAGGCTTTTCACATTAATGAGCTGAACAGAGCTGCACTCAGAGCACTGTCTCCGTGAATAGGCTGGTGGAAAATTAGTCTTAAAGCTAGTCACACCCTAAAAAAGAAAATCACACCTTTGACGATAAACATTCTCTCTAAAACCTGTGATGTGTTTACACCTAGCAAGTACAACTGATACATCCAGGGCAACAGTCCTTATTAGCCAAGAAGATTTGAGATAGTAACAATTGGACATGTTGAGTCAGGCATCACACTCAGGAATGTACATGTTCACAAGTGATACCCACATGTTAAGGGTTAGAAAGAAGATCCTCGCCAAAATGTGGTAACTAAATAGTTTGGGTAAACACTTTGTGAATGTTAAAAGTATCATCATGCATAACAACCTTAATATTTTAACATCATTCATAAGTAACCTTCAAAATATATATATTTTTAATTACAGTAAATTATTATTAAGTTAAATGATTTAAAATCTGGTCTGAGTGAACAGTATTGTTGCTGGTGTCACTGACTGGATTAGTATTGTGCACCACAAGGCTGTATTAGTCTTTGCTGAGCTAAAGCCAATGCATAAGCTTCTGGCTCGATGGGGTTTAGGTCGGTATCAGCAAAGCAATTCCTGACCACCGCTGACGTAAAAAGGGCTTTATAAATTAAATGTGATTGATTGATTTGATCTGATACATATCTTCAGGTATCAGGCAGTTACTCAACACGTTACAATGCCATCAATTGCTCTGATCTGGGTTCAAATAGTGTTGAGCCTGTCTGGAGTGAGTGCCAGAAAGATGGGGTTTGCTCTTATGGGACTACTACAATGGTTCCATTGTGCCAGGCAAGCTAAATCATCAACCACAGTTAGAGTATTTGAAATATTCTATTTACAGCCAGTTCTGGTTCCCAACCCTTCTGCTCTTGTGGCCTTGAGCAAGTCACATAACCCCTAATCTGCTACCTGGGTACTGCTCTGAGGTTTACCTGGTGCTCCCAGACTGTTGTGTGATTAGTATGTCAGAGGGTTGGGTACTTTGACAGAATAAATAAAATATTTATCAAATTCCTCATGAATGATGTTGAATAAATGTGTTCTAATAGTTGTTATGAATGACACTGGAACACTCATCAAGGTGTTATGTATACCCCCCATTTGTTTTAGATCAACTAATGCAACATTGGCATGCAGAAGATTCCCCTTGGTCGAGAGTCCTGAATAAAAAGAGGAACTCCCTGAGGAAGACAGGAAAACTGTGCATCAAGGTTTAACCCTAAATAAAGTGACACTGACGGTCAGCTGGAGAGGGAAAACCTTCATACTTCACATTCACATTACTTCACATTAGTGTTGCCATGAACCTTGCAGAGGTTAAATATGCACCCAGAAATAGGTCAATACTATCATGCATTTATTTTTTGATAGCTTTAATTAAGATTTTAGTACTTAGACCCTGAGTACTTAAAGGGGAAATCTGTGATTCAAACAACAAAGCGGACACCCCCCCACTTAAGTAAACGTAACCACTCTCAAATTCATAGATGTAGCAATGGACTGACCATCCATGATATCAAGGACCAAGGCACTCTTCAAAATACTGAAACATTATTGTAGTGTCATGTTAATGTTCAATAGAAATTATATAAAAAAACCTGAACACATTTCATTATCATAGAGAGATACAAGTCTTTAAATATGTATTTTTTTTTATCCAGCCACAAGATACAGATTTGTATTAATTTCTCCAAATATATCAACTGTAAAATCCCAAAAATGTAAGGTATTTTGCACACAATATTTTATCAGATTTTTTAAATGTTTATATTGTTATACATTTCTTTCTTGCTTTTCAGCAGATACACAAATGTTTAGGTGTCAACATTCTTCATTGTAAGCAATCATTTTTGAATTATTATAGCATCTGGAACATGCTCCCCATAAAACCAGAAACCAGAAATCCAAGATGATTTCCTCCATTGTTGGTCTCAGCATGTGGGGTCATTGTGACCCTCAATCATATTTACCAGCTGATTACAACATATCTTGACACCACTTTTGTTAGAGATTCATAAAGTGAATCTACTGTTAAAAGAAACAACAATGTTTTTGAAAAGATATGGGAAGTAGCACATGTGTGAGTGTAGAACTGTTAAATAGAAAAATGCTGACTGCTTACTTTAGGCAATTGACTAAATTAAATGGAATGGCTCCAAAGTTAAGTCAATTAAGTACAATTAAGCAAGTTTCTGGCTACAGAAAATCTTTAAAAAAATGTATTTGTCACCTAAACAGTTTACAATAAAATAAGGTCAGTACATAACTGTTATTATACTCTCAAACAGATTCTTTGCCCCTTCCTTTTTTCAATTCTTTTTTGTCCATCCCACATTTTTTGTCAGAACACCTAACCAGTTTTCTATACCACGTCAGTACCTGGGGAAAAAACGAAAACATTTTTCAGCTAAGAACCTCCCACTTGCATTCCTCTGTCCCTCCCTTTTTCGTCATCTTTATCTTATTATCTTTGGTGCCTCCCAAAATATAACGTCACCTGAAAGACAGACAATTTGTGGCATCAAACCAGCCCTATAGTAATATAAATACAAACTAGGAATACATTGGCATTACAGTATACACGGGCACAGTTCAGTTGTAATCTTGAAAGGGTTAACAGAACTAGACAAATTAGATTTTATAGTAGATATAAGCTAGATATTGTGATTGTTTATTGTCTTTAACCAAGACCTTCCTCAATTGATATTTGGAGAAATTACAGAAATTGGTGGCTGGCATTGAAGTGTTTGCTGTAGGTAAGTAATAATATTTACTGTATAATGGAATATATTAATGGAAAATATTTGATACATCTTTTTCAAATAAATTGCACACAGCACAACATTTTTTAATACATACAAATATAACAAGGTAAAATAGTCTTATAAGAAAAGATCAAAATCCACAATTGATAATGTAAAGCAAAAACATTGAAACTATGAAGATTATGGTTATTATGTACACGTTATATGTAAACACCCATACACTTTTGATTAACTACTAAGCTGGCACAGAATATGTATAGGAACATGTAGTTCATTGCTGGCAGACCATTTGAAAACTTTAAATTTACATGATTTACAGTGCCTTCAGAAAGTATTCATACCTCTTGACTTATTCCACATTTTGTTGTGTTACAGCCTGGTCTTAATGATGAAATGCCCATGCATGTTATGTAAATGTGAACATGAGTTTATTCCGCCACTTTAGATCACTCTGACGTGTTTTGTTGTACAGTACCCAATGATTTATGAAAACTTCCTTGATAGGTCGATGTCCTCATTGTGGTTTCACAGTCTTGTTTAATATGTTTTATGTACACACTTTATTATAATTATTAGAATACTTATGAAATGCACATTGTTATATTATAGGGGTGTCAGGTAGCCTAGTGGTTAGAATATTGGGCCAGTAACCAAAAGGTTGCTAGATTGAATCCCTGTGCTGACAAGGTAAAAATCTGTTGTTCTGCCCCTGAACAAGGCAGTTAACCCAATGTTCCTAGGCTGTCATTGTACGTAAGAATTTGTTCTTAACTGACTTGCCTAGCTAAATGAAGGTTCAATATAAAATATAAATATTTGTAACATATGCTTGTTTTCCTTATACTCCAGGATTTTGTGAGTGTTTTTAATTTGCACCCTTATGTAGACATTGCTCCAGCCACATCCGTTCAATGCGTTTAATGCTTGAGGCCTATATGTGAACTTAATAGAGCAGTGATATTAGCAAGAGCAGTGTGCAGGTTTCTTATTTTTTCCCATCTTTTTAAGAATGTAGAAAATGGATTGGTCAACTTTTGAAAGCCAAGTTTAAATACTTATGTTTTTTAAGCAGCAAAATGCGGATTTCTCTTGAAAAATTGCAACGCTAATGTGGATTTGACTATTTCATGTATTATGTTATATATTTGAAAAAACATCCACTTTTGATGAACTACACCGATTACTTTCACAGAATATGTATAGAATTCAGAATGAATTGCTGGTCGCTGGCAGACCATTTGCAAATTTGAAATGCCCTTTCCTCTTTCATGAAGTAACATGATTGGTGGGATGCGGTAATAGGCTGATTTCTGCTGGGAAAAAATGCAACGCTAATCTGGATTTTACTGTGTAATTTCACTAAAGTGTATAAATCCATGTTGACAGCAGTTATAGTGACTATTGTGAAATTATTCCCACCCTTGCAAAGTTTTCACATTTTGTTTCCTTATTTTTTTACATTATTCTTCACAAGCTACTTTTATTCACAGAGATGTCTTGAATTAATAATTATTCACACCTCTTGATCTGGCACACCTAAATGAGTTGCATAAATTTGCTGAACAAGATGCAGATTAAGTTGAAAAGTGTCCACCGCTGCACATTAATAGTGGTTTATGACCTGTCAATTAAATTTATATTTTTCTTTCTATTCAGAAAACAACTGCATCAACTGAGTCCAAAATGAAGACACAGAAACTGACAGCTACCTTTTTTACCATGGGTATGTAGTACACTGAAGTTCATTCTGTGTTCATTTTTTACTATTTGCTAACTTCATTCCAACTCGTGTATTAATCCTGAATCAAAATATTAACAACCAAAAAGGCAAAATGATGACAAAATAGACCATATACATTTGGATAATGTAATTAGAATAATGAGAAATTATGTATATATTCTTTGCATATGTTGTTACAATGCTTATGATTTTTCTAAATGTTTATTTTGACATTTCATGGAGGCAATTTTACATTTTGCCTAGTCTAATGTCAAATGTCTCACCTCGATTAAATACATTTCCAAAATATAAAAAAGGAAAATGACTCAATTGTAAGCGGTAAACATTATCACACTGCTGTAACCTCTTATTACTTGAATTATATTACCACACTACTGTAATGAAAAATGTACCATCTTTTCAACAACAAAAAAATACAACTCAAGTGTGGTAATCTCAATACGGTTTTATAGGTAATAGTATTAACAATCAAGGGAATCATTTCAGTATTTAATTTATGTAGCTATAAATTATAATTGTATATTGTACATAATAAGATGTCAAAAACTGCACCATGCTGATGAAGGGAAATCTTGGAAATCTTGATATTGTGCGCAATAAACATACTAACCATTCATCTCATAAACCACAGTGTTTTTATGCTGGAATATCCATGGAGTTCTGACCACAACTGCAGTTTACACAACTGCAGCTCCTACGACAACTGAAGCTCCTACGACAACTGAAGCTCCTAGGACAACTGAAGCTCCTACGACAACTAAAGCTCCTATGACAACTAAAGCTCCTACGACAACTGAAGCTGCTACGACAACTGAAGCTCCTACGACAACTGTAGCTCCTACGACAACTGTAGCTCCTACGACAACAACTGTAGCTCCTATGACAACTACAACTGCAGCACCTACTTCAACAACTACAACTGAAGCTCCTACAATAACCACAACTGCAGCACCTACTACGACAACTACAACCGAAGCTGCTACGACAACCACAACTTCAGCGCCTACCACGACTACTACAACACCTACTACGACAACTACAACACCTACTACGACAACCACAACACCTACTACGACAACCACAACTGTAGCTCCTACGACAACCACAACTGCAGCACCTACTTCAACAACCACTGCAGCTCTTACAACCACTACACCAGCAGCACCTACTATGACAACTACAACTGCAGTTCCTACAACAACAACAACTGAAGCTCCGATGATAACCACAACACCTACTACGACTATTACAACAGCAGCACCTATAACAACTGTAGCTTCTACGACAACAACGATATATCCTACTACCACGACAACTGCAGCAACTACTTTGACAATCACTCCAGCTTCAACTACAACATCTGTAGCTCCTACGACCACTACAACTGCAGAACCTACTTCAACAACCACTGCAGCTCCTACTTCAACAACCACTGCAGCTCCTACTTCAACAACCACTGCAGCTCCTACTTCAACAACCATTGCAGCTCCTACTTCAACAACCACTGCAGCTCCTACTGCAACAACCACTGCAGCTCCTACTTCAACAACCACTGCAGCTCCTACTTCAACAACCACTGCAGCTCCTACTTCAACAACCACTGCAGCTCCTACTTCAACAACCACTGCAGCTCCTACTTCAACAACCACTGCAGCTCCTACTTCAACAACCATTGCAGCTCCTACTTCAACAACCACTGCAGCTCCTACTGCAACAACCACTGCAGCTCCTACTTCAACAACCACTGCAGCTCCTACTTCAACAACCACTGCAGCTCCTACAACCTCTACAACAGCAGAACCTACTAAAACAACTACAAATGCAGCTCCTACGACAACCACAACTGCAGCTCCCATTACAACACGTTTAGATCCTACAACCACTACAACAGAAGCACCTACAACGACAACTGAAGCTTCTACGACAACCACAACAACAGAAGCACCTACAACAACAACTGTAGCTTCTACGACAACAAATATATCCTCAACAACTACAACGTCAGCAGCTACTTCGACAATCACTTCAGCTCCTACTACAACAACTGTAGCTCTTACAACCACTACGACTGCAGCACATACTACAACTACAACTAAAGCTCCTACGATAACCACAACTGCAGCACCTACTACGACAACTACAACTGAAGCTGCTACGACAACCACAACTGCAGCACCTACTACAACTACAACTAAAGCTCCTACGATAACCACAACTGCAGCACCTACTACGACAACTACAACTGAAGCTGCTACGACAACCACAACTGCAGCACCTACTACGACAACTACAACACCTACTACGACAACCACTACGACAACCACAACTCTAGCTCCTACGACAACCACAACTGCAGCTCCAACTACAACAACTGTAGCTCCTACGACCACAACTACACCACCTACTTCGACAACCGCTGCAGCATCTGCTAAAATTACTACAACTGATGCTCCTACAACATCATATGTAGCTCCTATAACCACTACAACTGCAGCACCTACTTCAACAACTACAACTGAAGCTCCTACAATAACCACAACTGCAGCACCTACTACGACAACTACAACCGAAGCTGCTACGACAACCACAACTTCAGCGCCTACTACGACTACTACAACACCTACTACGACAACTACAACACCTACTACGACAACCACAACACCTACTACGACAACCACAACTGTAGCTCCTACGACAACCACAACTTCAGCTCCTACCACGACTACTACAACACCTACTACGACAACTACAACACCTACTACGACAACCACAACACCTACTACGACAACCACAACTGTAGCTCCTACGACAACCACAACTGCAGCACCTACTTCAACAACCACTGCAGCTCTTACAACCACTACACCAGCAGCACCTACTATGACAACTACAACTGCAGTTCCTACAACAACAACAACTGAAGCTCCGATGATAACCACAACACCTACTACGACTATTACAACAGCAGCACCTATAACAACTGTAGCTTCTACGACAACAACGATATATCCTACTACCACGACAACTGCAGCAACTACTTTGACAATCACTCCAGTTTCAACTACAACATCTGTAGCTCCTACGACCACTACAACTGCAGAACCTACTTCAACAACCACTGCAGCTCCTACTTCAACAACCACTGCAGCTCCTACTTCAACAACCACTGCAGCTCCTACTTCAACAACCACTGCAGCTCCTACTTCAACAACCATTGCAGCTCCTACTTCAACAACCATTGCAGCTCCTACTTCAACAACCACTGCAGCTCCTACTGCAACAACCACTGCAGCTCCTACTTCAACAACCACTGCAGCTCCTACTTCAACAACCACTGCAGCTCCTACAACCTCTACAACAGCAGAACCTACTAAAACAACTACAAATGCAGCTCCTACGACAACCACAACTGCAGCTCCCATTACAACACGTTTAGATCCTACAACCACTACAACAGAAGCACCTACAACGACAACTGAAGCTTCTACGACAACCACAACAACAGAAGCACCTACAACAACAACTGTAGCTTCTACGACAACAAATATATCCTCAACAACTACAACGTCAGCAGCTACTTCGACAATCACTTCAGCTCCTACTACAACAACTGTAGCTCTTACAACCACTACGACTGCAGCACATACTACAACTACAACTAAAGCTCCTACGATAACCACAACTGCAGCACCTATTACGACAACTACAACTGAAGCTGCTACGACAACCACAACTGCAGCACCTACTACAACTACAACTAAAGCTCCTACGATAACCACAACTGCAGCACCTACTACGACAACTACAACTGAAGCTGCTACGACAACCACAACTGCAGCACCTACTACGACAACTACAACACCTACTACGACAACCACTAGGACAACCACAACTCTAGCTCCTACGACAACCACAACTGCAGCTCCAACTACAACAACTGTAGCTCCTACGACACCCAAAACTGCAGCACCTACAACAAAAACTGTAGCTCCTACGACCACAACTACACCACCTACTTCGACAACCGCTGCAGCATCTGCTAAAATTACTACAACTGATGCTCCTACAACATCATCTGTAGCTCCTATAACCACTACAACTGCAGCACCTACTTCAACAACTACAACTGAAGCTCCTACAATAACCACAACTGCAGCACCTACTACGACAACTACAACCGAAGCTGCTACGACAACCACAACTTCAGCGCCTACTACGACTACTACAACACCTACTACGACAACTACAACACCTACTACGACAACCACAACACCTACTACGACAACCACAACTGTAGCTCCTACGACAACCACAACTTCAGCTCCAACGACAACAACTGTAGCTCCTACGACAACCACACCTTCAGCTCCAACGACAACAACTGTAGCTCCTACGACCACCACAACTGCAGCACCTACAACAACCACTGCAGCTCCTACGACCACAACTACACCACCTACTTCAACAACCGCTGCAGCATCTGCTAAAATAACTACAACTGCCGCTCCTACAACAAAATCTGTAGCTCCTATAACCACTACAACTGCAGCACCCACTTCAACAACTACAACTGAAGCTCCTACGACAACCACAACTTCAGCGCCTACTACGACAACTACAACACCTACTACGACAACTACAACACTTACTACGACAACCACAACTGTAGCTTCTACGACAACCACAACTGCTGCTCCAACAACAACAACTGTAGCTCCTACGACCACTACAACTACAGCACCTACTTCAACAACCACTGCAGCTCTTACAACCACGACACCAGCAGCAGCTACTTCGACAACTACACATGCAGTTCCTACAACAACTGAAGCACCTATGATAACCACAACACCTACTACGACCATTACAACAGCAGCACCTATAACAACTGTAGCTTCTATGACGACAACTAAAAATCCTACCACTACAACTGCAGCAAATACTACGACATCCACAACACATACTACGACAACCACAACTGTAGCTCCTACGACAACCAAAACTGCAGCTCCAACTACAACAACTGTAGCTCCTACGACCACAACTACACCACCTACTTCAACAACCGCTGCAGTGTCTGCTAAAATAACTACAACTGACGCTCCTACAACAACATCTGTAGGTGGTATAACCACTAAAACTGCAGCACCCACTTCAACAACTACAACTGAAGCTCCTACAATAACCACAACTTCAGCGCCTACTACGACAACTACAACACCTACAACACTTACTACGACAACCACAACACCTACTACGACAACCACAACTGTAGCTCCTACGACAACCGCAACTGCTGCTCCAACGGCAACAACTGTAGCTCCTATGACCACTACAACTGCAGCACCTACTTCAACAACCACTGCAGCTCTTACAACCACGACACCAGCAGCACCTACTTCGACAACTACACATGCAGTTCCTACAACAACTGAAGCACCTACGATAACCACAACACCTACTACGACCATTACAACAGCAGCACCTATAACAACTGTAGCTTCTACAACGACTACTAAAAATCCTACTACCACTACAACTGCAGCAACTACTACGACATCCACAACACCTACTACGACATCCACAACTGCAGCTCCTACGACAACCACAACTGCAGCTCCAACTACAACAACTGTAGCTCCTACGACACCACAACTGCAGCACCTACAACTACAACTGTTGCTCCTACGACAACATCTGTAGCTCCTACGACCACTACAACTGCAGCACCTACTTCAACAACCACTGCAGCTCTTACAACCACTACACCAGCAGCACCTACTATGACAACTACAACTGCAGTTCCTACAACAACAACAACTGAAGCTCCTACGATAACCACAACACCTACTACGACTATTACAACAGCAGCACCTATAACAACTGTTGCTTCTACGACAACAACGATATATCCTACTACCACTACAACTGCAGCAACTACTTTGACAATCACTACAGCTCCAACTACAACAACTGTAGCTCCTACGACCACTACAACTGCAGAACATACTTCAACAACCACTGCAATTCCTACTTCAACAACCACTGCAGCTCCTACTTCAACAACCACTACAGCTCCTTCTTCAACAACCATTGCAGCTCCTACTTCAACAACCACTGCAGCTCTTAATGCCAACAACCACTGCAATTCCTACTTCAACAACCACTGCAGCTCCTACTTCAACAACCACTACAGCTCCTTCTTCAACAACCATTGCAGCTCCTACTTCAACAACCACTGCAGCTCTTACTGCAACAACCACTGCAGTTCCTACTTCAACAACCACTGCAGCTCCTACTTCAACAACCATTGCAGCTCCTACTTCAACAAACACTGCAGCTCCTACTTCAACAACCACTGCAGTTCCTACTTCAACAACCACTGCAGCTCATACAACCACTACAACAGCAGCACCTACTAAACAAATACAAATGCAGCTCCTATGACAACCACAACTGCAGCTCCCATTACAACACGTTTAGATCCTACAACCACTACAACAGAAGCACCTACAACGACAACTGAAGCTCCTACGACAACCACAACAACAGAAACACCTACAACAACAACTGTAGTTTCTACGACAACAAATATATCCCCAACAACTACAACGTCAGCAGCTACTTCGACAATCACTTCAGCTCCTACTACAACAACTGTAGCTCTTACAACCACTACGACTGCAGCACATACTACAACTAAAGCTCCTACGATAACCACAATTGCAGCACCTATTATAACAATTACAACCGAAGCTCCTAATGCAACAACCACTGCAGCATCTACTACAACAACTGTTGGTCCTACGATAACCACAACTGCAGCACATACTACGACAACTACAACTGAAGCTGCTACGACAACCACAACTGCAGCACCTACTACGACAACTACAACACCTACTACGACAACTACAACACCTACTACGACAACCACTACCACAACCACAACTGTAGCTCCTACGACCACTACAACTGCAGCACCTACTTCAACAACCACTGCAGCTCTTACAACCACGACCACCAGCAGCATCTGCTTCGACAACTACAACCGAAGCTGCTATGACAACCACAACTTCAGCGCCTACTACAACAACTACAACACCTACTACGACAACTACAACACATACTACGACAACCACAACACCTACTACGACAACCACAACTATAGCTCCTACGACAACCACAACTGCTGCTCCAACGACAACAACTGTAGCTCCTACGACAACCACAACTGCTGCTCCAACGACAACAACTGTAGCTCCTACGATCACTACAACCGCAGCACCTACTTTCAACAACCACTGCAGCTCTTACAACCACGACACCAGCAGCATCTACTCGACAACTACACATGCAGTTCCTACAACAACTGAAGCACCTACGATAACCACAACACCTACTACGACCATTACAACAGCAGCACCTATAACAACTGTAGCTTCTACGACGACAACTCTCTATCCTACTACCACTACAACTGCAGCAACTACTACGACATCCACAACACCTACTACGACATCCACAACTGTAACTCCTACGACAACCACAACTGCTGCTCCAACGACAACAACTGTAGCTCCTACCGACAACCACAGCTGCAGCTCCAACTACACCAACTGTAGCTCCTACGACCACCACAACTGCAGCACCTACAACGACAACTGTAGCTCCTACGACCACAACTACACCAGCTACTTCGACAACCGCTGCAGCATCTTCTAAAATAACTACAACTGTTGCTCCTACGACAACATCTTGTAGCTCCTACGACCACTACAACTGCTAGCACCTACTTCAACAACCACTGCAGCTCTTACAACCACTACACCAGCAGCACCTACTTCGACATCTACAAATGCAGTTCCTAAACAACGACAACTGACACTCCTACGATAACTACAACACCTACTACGTACCATTACAACAGCAGCACATATAACAACTGTAGCTTCTACGACAACAAACTATTTATCCTACTACCACTACAACAACTACTTTGACAATCACTACAGCTCCAACTACAACATCTGTAGCTCCTACGACCACTACAACTGCAGAACCTACTTCAACAACCACTGCATCTCCTACTTCAACAACCACTGCAGCTCCTACAACCACTACAACAGAAGCACCAACTACGACCACTACAAATGCAGCTCCTACGACACCACAACTGATACTCCTACTAAACTTAGATACTACGACCACTACAACAGCAGCACCTACAACGACAACTGTAGCTCCTACGACAACCACAACAGCAGCACCTACAAAAACAATTGTAGCTTCTACGACAACAAATTTATCCCCAACCACTACAACGTCAGCAGCTACTGCGAAAATCACTTCAACTCCTACTACAACAACTGTAGCTCTTACAACCATTACGACTGCAAGCACATACTACAACTACAACTAAAGCTCCTACGATAACCACAACTGCAGCACCTACTACGACAACTACAAACTGTAGCACCTACAACGACAACTGTAGCTCCTACGACCACTACACTACACCATCTACTTCGACAATCGCTGCTAAAGCTGCTATAATAACTACAACTGAAGCTCCAACGACAACATCTGTAGCTCCTATGACCACTACAACTGCAACACCTACTTCAACAACCACTGCGGCACCTGTTACGACAATTACAACCGAAGCTCCTACAACAACCACAACTGCAGCACCAACTACAACTGCAGCACCTACTACGGCAAGTACATCTGCAGCACTTACTACAACAATTACAACTGCAGCTCCAACTACAACAACTGTAGCTCCTACGACCACCACAACTACACGTCCAACTACAACAACTGTAGCTCCTACGACCACCACAACTACACCACCTACTTCGACAATCAATGCAGCACCTGCTATAATAACTACAACTGAAGTTCATACGACAACATCTGTAGCTCCTGTGACCACTACAACTGCAGCACCTACTTCAACAACCACTGCAGCTCTTACAACCACTACCCCAGAAGACCTACT